>NC_139027.1:58637010-58892010 GCF_964662115.1 Mustela nivalis
ATGCTGGATAGAGTATTCTTGGCTGCAAGATTTTTTTGTTCAGCACTTTGAATATATCATGCCACTCCCTTCTAACCTACAAGTTTCTGCTGAAGAATCACTGATAGTCTTATATGATTTCCCCTGTATGTAACTGCTTTCTCTTGCTGCTTTTAAAATTCTTTCTTTATTTTATTTTATTTTATTTTTGCCATTACAATTACTATGTGTCTTGATGTGGACCCTTTGGGTTGTTTTGGGGGAAATCTCTGTGCCTCCTGAATCTAGATTTCTGTTTCCTTCCCCAGATTTGGGGAGTGTCCAGCTATTATTTCTTCAAATAAATTTTCAATCCCCTTTCTCTCTCTTCTCCTCTGGAATTCCTATAATGTAAATGTTGTTATGTTTGCTGAGGTTGTTGACTTCCATTTTTCTATTTTCATTTTTCATTAGTTTTTCCCCTCTCTCTCCAGTCAGCTTGATTGCTTTCAATTACTCTCTCCTGCAGGTTCCTGATCTGTTCTTACACTTCGACTAGTCGGCATCTAGTGTATTTTTTTATTTCAGTTATTGAATTCTTCATCTCTCATTGGTTCTTTTTTGTTTCCTCTCTTTTTTGAAGGTATCATTGAGTTCTATTTTTCTCAGTCTATTGAAGCCTAGTGAGTGTATCTTTATGACCATTACTTTAAATTCTCTATCAAGTGTATTACTTATCTCCATTTCATTTAGCTCTCACTGTTATTCTGTCTTGTTCTTGTGTCTGATGTTAGGGTCTGTTTCTCTCTCCTCTCCACATCTGCATTGTCCCTCCTTCCTGGGGACAGTCCTGTGGGTCCATTCGGTTCCTAACAGCATCTCCACCTTTCCTGCCCTCTTTATTGTGACTACCTGTAGAGAGTCTGGTCTGCCAGTCTTTGGATCATTTCCTGGGTTACTTACACTGATGGGGGTGTTACATAGTTGTATTCACAGGATGAGGTGAGCTTCTGATCCTCCTATTCTGCCATCTTCACTGAAGTCTCTGCAACCAGTGAATATTCTGAACTTTTAAAAATTTAAACAATTTGAAATTACACTTTCCCAATTGCATTTATTTGAATATTAATAAAGTGAAATATCTCTCTTGAGTATAGGCCATTTGTATTTCTTCATTGTAAACTGGTTGTTTGTATTCTTTCTCCATTTTTTTAGAGATTTATTTATTTATTCTAGAGAGAGAGGGAGAAGGAAAGAGAGACCTTAAGCAGACTCTCTAATGAGCAGAGAGCCCAGTGTGGGGCTCAATCTCACAACACTGAGATCATGACCTCAGTTGGAATCAAGAGTCAGACAATTAACTGACTGAGCCACCTAGGTGCCCCTTTTTCCATTTTTATCGCACTAGTATTCCCACAATCTTTTGCACACCAAAAATAGTTCAAAATAGTTTTTAGTGGCTATACGTACTTTAGTATTATTTTACGCTGCTTTCTCCCACACATCCAGTCCAAGACTCCTTCCATATTCAAAGATATACCATTGCCTAGCAGAACTGTTTTTTTAATCTTCTGTACATATATGCACCATATACTAATTCTGTCTCTTTTTCTCTATTTTTCCTCTTATTTGTCCTTCAAGACCCAGATCAAGGACCAGTTCCTTCTCTTTAGCTCCAGAGCAAATATCTGTGCAAATATCTGTTATAAAACCTATCACACATGATGTAATTAACTGTTGTTCACAATGGTCTGTCTCCCCACTGGACTGACAGCTTCCTGAGACATGGAACTATAATTGACCCCTATATCCTAGAACAATGCCTAACACTTAGTAGGCGCTGATTATTTGTTGACTGTAAGAGTTCAAGATCAGTAATATGAATAATGTTAACAAAATAGCATGTGCCAGATACATAAGTATCAGAGACAAATTTGTATAGTTGTATTTCTTGCAAAATGCTTATCATAATATGATATATAATTTAATTTTGAAGAAGTCATCTTGGACATTAAAATCTCACCAAAGAACATAGCAATAAATGTTTTTGTTTCCTAACAAAACTGAGTATGTCAAACCTTTGGTTTAAAAACTTGTCTTTTTCCCTGAAGAATTAAAATAACTTACTTAAGTAATGCTATTAGGTATAGTTATAATCTACAATTTAAGAAAATTTGCTTATGTTAGCAAAGAAAACTGAGAGAATTAAAACACAAAAAATTATTCATCAGCCATGTCTGTTTTGTAATCGGAACAGTAAGCTCTTTTGTTCAAAATCTTCTTTGTAACCTGACCAACATTCATTTGGATTAATCTTTTATTTTGCTTTATTTCCAAAGGATATCCATTACTTTGCACTAGATAAGGGTGAATTGGCACTAGCTGAAGTGGCAAGAAAAAGAGCTAGTGACATTGATGCAGAATCAATAACCTCTGGAGTTGGTAAGAATTAATGCTGGTTTTCTAAAATGCTTTTTGTTTTAATCAATACTTACTCAGTATCATTTTATATTTATGTTTGTAAGGCATAGTTGATTAATTTGCATTGCTCTCTTTGTAAAGAAAGTGACGTTTAAAAAAGAATTAAGCCTGGGTAAATAGTACAATATGGATATGTAAGTGGGAACTGTGTTGATATAAAATTAATAATCACTGATTAATCACCATTTAGCAAAAAGTCAAAAAGGCACTGTTTTCATAAGACTTTTGGGGATGTATTTATCATAAGTGCAGTTATTAATGTTAGCCGACACATAAATTTATATAGTTATTTATACACATAGACATGTCATATCTCAAAAGAATTCTGTTCTATATCAAAGTATTTAACATGGAATTTTAGGTTTGATGGGTGACTTGTTTTCTTTTAGGAGCTACTAGTCATTTTACAGTGTTGTCTTCCAAAGAAGACCAATCAGAAACCTAAATTTAATCTAAAGGTCCACTCAAAACTTTACAATATATAAAAATGATAAGTTTTACAAACTATTACAATAGCAACATGAGCTTCTTTTTCTAAACTTAGCTTGTCTAGTGTGACTAAATCTGGAATTACTGATCTCTGGACTTTCCAATTCCTTTTCTTCCTGGTATTTACTATTTCTAGATTAGGCAAAGGACCCTCAGAATTGTAATCTAATTCACTTCTTTGTGAAACTCCTAAGAAATGAAGTTTTAATAAATTTCCACTTTGTAAGTTTGCCTCAAATTATTATAACAAGCCTCTCTGTTGATTATCATCTTTGTTTTTACAATGCTGTTGGCATCCAAAAGGAGCAGTTGTCCGCTTCTCTTTAACAATGGAGGTTTTGCATTTTAAAACTATTTAAAGTTACTAAGGGTGAAAAGGAAGGTGAAGAAATTATCACACAATTTCAGAAAAATTAAGAAACTCCACTATTCACCAGTATACTTTCTGTGCCCTGTGAATGCTTTGATTGGATTACTATACCCAGCTGATAGTTCCTAGCCAAAGAGCCTTTTTGAGCCCTGCCTCATTTCTGACAAATATCTTTCTTCATTGAAACTGTTCCTCCCCACTTTTCAGCCTTTTTTTCAGGCCTTACCCTTTGACCTTGATTACTTTCCCTTAACAAAGATACCATTCAGTCACAACAGTAACTATCAAGAGGTGAACATTCAGATGGATGTTATACTCCACTTTTATTCTAGAAAACTGGGGAGACTCCCATTCAAAATTAGAAAAGGAATTAGGAAAGAATCTCTAGTTTCTTAACGGTAGTTTCTGTCTAGTTCTTCCATATAGCCCACATCATGCTGGGGAAAGCTAGTTTTCTCTCAAGTTCCTTCAAATTTAGTTCAACTCTGTTCTCTCAAACATTTCTGAAAGCAGTTGAGTTTTTGGCTTTCAAAAGTGTTCTTTGATGCAAGCAAGAAGATATATTGTGTAAAATAACAAGAGTATTCAAGTTGAAGTATTTCAAGGGCACCTGGGTGGCTGAACAATTTGAATGTTTTTTATTTAAACTTTTTATTATAGTATAATATACATACACAGAAGCATACAAATGAAAAATCTTGACTCAGCAGATTTTCACAAAGTAAACATTCTTGTAACCATTATCCAGAGCAAGGAACATACATTACCAGGACCATGCATGGCGTCTTATATCCACTTTAAGATACTGTATCCCAGCCCAACTGTCTTTACTTACAACACTATAGATTAGCTTTATGTTTCTTTCAAATTTTAATTAAGTGAAATATATATTATTCTTTTATTTTGGACTCCTTTCACTCAACTTTATGAAGTTCTTTTATATTGTTGTATATGTTTGTAATTCTTTTTTATTGCTATGTAATAGTAATCCAACAGATGAATATATACAATTTTATTCATTATATTTGAGTTCTTTGGTGTTCATTGTGAATAGTGTTGCTATGAATGTACTTGTGTTTGTCTTTCAACAGATGTATACACAGATCTACTGGGTATATGCTTAAAGGGTATTTGCTGAGACACAGGATATATTTGTACATTTAGCTTTAGGAGTGTAGGAGAGAAAAAAATTTTCCTCTATCCTTCAAGGTTTTTCCACCAGGACTAAAAATCAAATTTACACAAGACTGATTAATAGAGACACTAATGAAGTACTATATCTTGGCTACTTGTATTTAAATTAAAAAAAAAATCCAAGGGAAAAAAAGACTAATTAATAGAAAACGAAACATGGTTTAATAATATATATTCATTCTGTATATATGGGAGAGACCCAGAAAAACTGAGTATCTCACCAAACTACCTGAAGCCATCACCTTAAATACCATCTCTATCTAAAGACAAAAGAAGATGGTATAGGTAGAGGATCAGTTATGGGACATTACCATGAAGGGGGAAAAAAAAAAAAAACCGTAAAAAAGGCTAAAGTTGTCATGCAGATTTAAGCTCATGCCTTCTCCACTGATAGCAGTTTCTAAGCATCTAAGAGCCACTCCCTTCTTCCTGATACTGAAGGAGATACCCTTAGAAATAGAGATTTCCCCTATACATGGAAGTGTCTCTTAAGGAAGGGAAACAAGGATTTCAGAGATATTCTGTGTCTACAGTTTTTGAGAAAATACTAGCTTAGAATAATCAGTATGCCAAAGAGGCATATCTTTTTTTAAATCAAGTTTATATATTCTTATTTTTTAAAGTCTTCATTTAAATTCCAGTTAACAGGGACAACTGGGTGGCTCAGTCGGTTAGGCACCTGCCTTCAGCTCAGGTCATGATCCCAGGGTCTTGGGATCAAATCCCACATCGGGCTCCTTACTCATCAGGGAGCCTACTTCTCTCTCTCCCTCTACCTGCTTCTCTGCCTGCTGGTGCTCTCTCTCTCTCAAATAAATAAATAAGATCTTTAAAAATAAATAAATTCCAGTTAACATACACTGGTGTAATATTAGATTTCTTTCTTTTAAAGGCTGAATAATATTCCAGTGTGTGTGTATGTGTGTGTGTGTGTGTGTGTGTGTGTCTGTGTGTGAGTGTATTTACACCCACACATACATACATATACCACCTCTTTTATTTTAATAAATTTTTTTATTTTTTATAAACATATAATATATTTTTATCCCCAGGGGTACAGGTCTGTGAATCGCCAGGTTTACACACTTCACAGCACTCACCAAAGCACATACCCATCCCAATGTCCATAATTCCACCCCCCTTCTCCCAACCCCCTCCCCCCAGCAACCCTCAGTTTGTTTTGTGAGATTAAGAGGCACTTATGGTTTGTCTCCTTCCCAATCCCATCTTGTTTCATTTATTCTTCTCCTACACCCCTAAGCCCCCATGTTGCATCACCACTTCCTCATATCAGGGAGATCATATGATAGTTGTCTTTCTCTGCTTGACTTGTTTTGCTAAGCATGATAACTCTAGTTCCATCCACGTCGTTGCAAATGGCAAGATTTCTTTTCTTTTGATGGCTGCATAGTATTCCATTGTGTATATATACCACATCTTCTTGATCCATTCATCTGTTGATGGACATCTAGGTTCTTTCCATAGTTTGGCTGTTGTGGACATTGCTGCTATAAACATTCGGGTGCACGTGCACCTTCGGATCACTATGTTTGTATCTTTAGGGTAAATACCCAGTAGTGCAAATCCTGGGTCATAGGGCAGTTCTATTTTCAACATTTTGAGGAACTTCCATGCTGTTTTCCAGAGTGGTTGCACCAGCTTGCATTCCCACCAACAGTGTAGGAGGGTTTCCCTTTCTCCGCATCATCGCTAGCATCTGTCATTTCCTGACTTGTTGATTTTAGCCATTCTGACTGGTGTGAGGTGATATCTCATTGTGGTTTTGATTTGTATTTCCCTGATGCCGAGTGATATGGAGCACTTTTTCATGTGTCTGTTGGCCATCTGGATGTCTTCTTTGCAGAAATGTCTGTTCATGTCTTCTGCCCATTTCTTGATTGGATTCTTTGTTCTTTGGGTGTTGAGTTTGCTAAGTTCTTTATATTTGGACACTAGCCCTTTATTTGATATGTCCTTTGCAAATATCTTCTCCCATTCTGTCAGTTGTCTTTTGGTTTTGTTCACTATTTCCTTTGCTGTGCAAAAGGAAATAAAATCCCAATAGTTCACTTTTGCCCTTGCTTCCCTTGCCTTTGGTAATGTTCCTAGGAAGATGTTGCTGCGGCTGAGGTCGAAGAGGTTGCTGCCTGTGTTCTCCTCAAGAATTTTGATGGAGTCCTTTCTCACATTGAGGTCCTTCATCCATTTTGAGTCTATTTTCGTGTGTGGTGTAAGGAAATAATCCAATTTCATTTTTCTGCCTGTGGCTGTCCAATTTTCCCAACACCATTTATTGAAGAGGCTGTCTTTTTTCCATTGGACATTCTTTCCTGATTTGTCGAAGATTAGTTGACTATAGAGTTGAAGGTCTATTTCTGGGCTTTCTATTCTATTCCATTGATCTATGTGTCTGTTTTTGTGCCAGTACCATGCTGTCTTGATGATGACAGCTTTGTAATAGAGCTTGAAGTCTGGAATACTGATGCCACCAACGTTGGCTTTCTTTTTCAATATTCCTTTGGCTATTCGAGGTCTTTTTTGGTTCCATATAAATTTTAGCATTATTTGTTCCATTTCTTTGAAAAAGATGGATGGTACTTTGATAGGAATTGCATTAAATGTGTAGATTGCTTTAGGTAGCATAGACATTTTCACAATATTTATTCTTCCAATCCAGGAGCATGGAACATTTTTCCATTTCTTTGTGTCTTCCTCAATTTCTTTCATGAGTACTTTATAGTTTTCTGAGTATAGATTCTTTGCCTCTTTGGCTAGGTTTATTCCTAAGTATCTTGTGTTTTGGGGTGCAATTGTAAATGGGATTGACTCCTTAATTTCTCCTTCTTCTATCTTGTTGTTGGTGTAGAGAAATGCATCTAATTTCTCTGCACTGATTTTATATCCTGACACTTTACTGAATTCCTGTACAAGTTCTAGCAGTTTTGGCATGGAGTCCTTTGGGTTTTCCACATATAGTATCATATCATCTGCGAAGAATGATAGTTTGACTTCTTCTTTGCCAATTTGGATGCCTTTAATTTCCTTTTGTTGTCTCATTGCTGAGGCTAGGACTTCTAGTACTATGTTGAAGAGCAGTGGTGATAATGGACATCCCTGCCGTGTTCCTGAACTTAGCGGAAAAGCTTTCAGTTTTTCTCCATTGAGAATGATATTTGCATTTTCATAAATGGCTTTTGAGAATGATATTTGGGTTTTTCATAAATGGCTTTGATAATATTGAGGTATGTGCCCTCTATCCCTACACTTTGAAGAGTTTTGATCAGGAAGGGATGCTGTACTTTGTCAAATGCTTTTTCAGCATCTATTGAGAGTATCATATTGTTCTTTCTTTTATTGATGTGTTGTATCACATTGACTGATTTGCGGATGTTGAACCAACCTTGGAGCCCTGGAATAAATCCCACTTGGTCGTGGTGAATAATCCTTTTAATGTACTGTTGAATCCTATTGCCTAGTATTTTGGTGAGAATTTTCACATCTCTGTACATCAAGGATATTGGTCTATAGCTCACTTTTTTGATGGGATCCTTGTCTGGTTTTGGGATCAAGGTGATGCTGGCCTCATAAAATGAGTTTGGAAGTTTTCCTTCCATTTCTATTTTTTGGAACAGTTTCAGGAGAATAGGAATTAATTCTTCTTTAAATGTTTGGTAGAATTCCCCCGGGAGGGATGCCTGGGTGGCTCACTTGGTTAAGCGGCTGCCTTTGGCTCAGGTCATAATTCCAGAGTCCTGGGATTGAGTCCCACATCGGGCTCCTTGCTCGGCAGGGAGCCTGCTTCTCCCTCTGCCTCTAGCCTGCCACTCTGTCTGCCTGTGCTTGTGCTCTGTCTCACTCTCTCTCTAACAAATAAATAAAATCTTAAAAAAAAAAAAAAAAAAAAAAAAGAATTCCCCCGGGAAGCCGTCTGGCCCTGGGCTTTTGTTTGTTTGGAGATTTTTAATGACTGTTTCAATCTCCTTACTGGTTATGGGTCTGTTCAGGCTTTCTATTTCTTCCTGGTTCAGTTGTGGTAGTTTATATGTTTCTAGGAATGCATCCATTTCTTCCAGATTGTCAAATTTGTTGGCATAGAGCTGCTCATAGTATGTTCTGATAATTGTTTGTATTTCTTTGGTGTTAGTTGTGATCTCTCCTCTTTCATTTATGATTTTATTTATTTGGGTCCTTTCTCTTTTCTTTTTGATAAGTCTGGCCAGGGGGTTATCAATTTTATTAATTCTTTCAAAGAACCAGCTCCTAGTTTCATTGATCTGTTGTTTTTTTGGCTTCTGTTTCATTGATTTCTGCTCTGATCTTTATGATTTCTCTTCTCCTGCTGGGTTTAGGGTTTCTTTCTTGTTCTTTCTCCAGCTCCTTTTGGTGTAGGGTTAGGCTGTGTACCTGAGTCCTTTCTTGTTTCTTGAGAAAGGCTTGTACCGCTATATATTTTCCTCTCAGGACTGCCTTTGTGGTGTCCCACAGATTTTGAACCATTGTGTTTTCATTATCATTTGTTTGCATGATTTTTTTCAATTCTTCTTTAATTTCCTGGTTGACCCATTCATTCTTTAGAAGGATGCTGTTTAGTCTCCATGTATTTGGGTTCTTTCCAAACTTCCTTGTGTGGTTGAGTTCTAGCTTTAGAGCATTGTGGTCTGAAAATATGCAGGGAATGATCCCAATCTTTTGATACCGGTTGAGTCCTGATTTAGGACCGAGCATGCGATCTATTATGGAGGATGTTCCATGTGTACTAGAGAAGAAATGTGTATTCTGTTGCTTTGGGATGAAATGTTCTGAATATATCTGGGATGTCCATCTGGTCCAGTGTGTCATTTAAGGCCTTTATTTCCTTGTTGATCTTTTGCTTGGATGATCTCTCTCTTTCAGTGAGGGGAGTGTTAAAGTCCCCTGCTATTATTGTATTATTGTTGATGTGTTTCTTTGATTTTGTTATTCATTGGTTTATATAGTTGGCTGCTCCCACGTTGGAGGCATAGACATTTAAAATTGTTAGATCTTCTTTTTGGACATACCCTTTGAGTATGATATAGTGTCCTTCCTCATCTCTTATAGTCTTTGTCTTAAAATCTAATTGATCTGATATAAGGATTGACACTCCTGCTTTCTTCTGATGTCCATTAGCATGGTAAATTCTTTTCTACCCCCTTACTTTAAATCTGGAGGTGTCTTCAGGCTTAAAATGAGTTTCTTGGAGGCAACATATAGATGGGTTTTGTTTTTTTATCCATTCTGATACCCTGTGTCATTTGATTGGGGCATTTATCCTATTAACATTCAGGGTAACTATTGAGAGATAAGAATTTAGTGCCATTGTATTTCCTGTAAGGTGACTATCACGGTATATTGTCTCTGTTCCTTTCTGATCTACCACTTATAGGCTCTCTCTTTGCTTAGAGGACCTTTTTAAATATTTCCTGTAGAGCTGGTTTGGTGTTTGCAAATTCTTTCAGTTTTTGTTTGTCCTGGAAGCTTTTAATCTCTCCTTCTATTTTCAATGATAGCCTAGCTGGATATAGTATTCTTGGCTGCATGTTTTTCCTCATTAGTGCTCTGAATATATCATGCCAGCTCTTTCTGGCCTTCCAGGTCTCTGTAGATAAGTCTGCTGCCAATCTAATATTTTTACCATTGTATGTTACAGACTTCTTTTCCCAGGCTGCTTTCAGGATTTTCTCTTTGTCACTAAGACTTGTAAATTTTACTATTAGGTGACGGGGTGTGGGCCTCTTCATATTGATTTTGAGGGGCGTTCTCTGCACTTCCTGAATTTTGCTGCTTGTTCCCTTTGCCATATTGGGGAAATTCTCCCCAATAATTCTCTCCAGTATACTTTCTACTCCCCTCTTTCTTTCTTCTTCTTCTGGAATCCCAATTATTCTATTGTTGTTTCGTTTTATGGTGTCACTTATCTTTCGAATTCTCCCCTCGTGGTCCAGTAGCTGTTTGTCCCTCTTTTGCTCAGCTTCTTTATTCTCTGTCATTTGGTCTTCTATATTGCTAATTCTTTCTTCTACCTCATTTATCCTAGCAGTGAGAGCCTCCAATTTTTATTGCACCTCATTAATAGTTTTTTTTAATTCAATTTAGTTAGATTTTAGTTCTTTTATTTCTCCAGAAAGGGCTTTTATATCTCCCGAGAGGGTTTCTCTAATATCTTCCATGCCTTTTTCGAGCCCAGCTAGAACCTTGAGAATTGTCATTCTGAACTCTAGATCTGACATATTATCAATGTCTGTATTGATTAGGTCCCTAGCCTTTGGTACTGCCTCTTGTTCTTTTTTTTTTTTTTTTTTTTTTTTGTGGTGAATTTTTCCGCCTTGTCATTTTGTCCAGATAAGAGTATATGAAGAAGCAAATAAAATACTAAAAGGGTGGCAACAATCCCAGGAAAATATGCTTTAACCAAATCAGAAGAGATCCCAAATTATGAGGGCTTAGAAAAGGGATAAAAAGAGGTTCAGAAAGAAAGAAAGAAGGAAGAAATAAAAAGGAAAGAAAGAAAAGAATTTAAAAAAGAAAACGAATAAAGAAAAGTATAAGAAAAGAAAAAATATATATATATTAGATAAACTAGTTAAAAAAGAAAAAGGTAAAAGTTAAAAAAATTTCAGCAGAGCAAGAGAAAAAAAATAAAAAAATTAAATTAACTGCAAGACTAAAGAATCATAGGGAAAGCCATGAATTCTGTGCTTTGCTTTCTCTTCCTCTGGGATTCTGCTGCTCTCCTTGTTATTGAAACTGCTCTTCTTGGTAGGTGAACTTGGTCTTGGCTGGATTTCTTGTTGATCTTCTGGGGGAGGGGTCTGTTGTAATGATTCTCAAGTGTCTTTGCCCCAGGCGGAATTGTACCGCCCTTACCAGGGGCTGGGCTAAGTAATCTGCTCAGGTTTGCTTGCAGGAGCTTTTGTTCCCTGAGCGCTTTCCGTAGAGTTCCGGAGGACGGGAATACAAATGGCGGCCTCCTGGTCTCCGGCCCGGAGGAACCAAGAGCCCGGGGCCCCACTTCTCAGTATGCCCTCAGAGAGCAGCACCCAGTAACTCCCGTCTGCCTGACCTCCGGCCATGCTCCAAGCTCACTGGAGCCTGCGACCGGTTCAAGGTAACCCTGAGCTGTGAGCTTACTCTGTAGCCGGCTTCCCCGTTCTAATACCTGTAAGCTCTGCGACACTCAGACACCCCGTTCCTTCTGTGACCCTGTAGAACCTAAGGCCAAGCTGACCCCACATGGGCTTCACCCCAGTTTAGCCTCTGGAGCAATGTCCCTCAGCGGAACAGACTTTTAAAAGTCCTGATTTTGTGCTCTGTTGCTCCGTTGCTCCGCTGCTTGCCGGGAGCGGAGCCGGCCTCTCCCCCAGGGGTCTATCTTCCCATCGCTTTGGATTCACTTCTCCACCAGTCCTACCTTTCAGAAAGTGGTTGTTTTTCTGTTTTTTGAATTGCTGTTCTTCTCTTCGATCTGCCGATGGATTTGTAGGTGTTTGCAATCTTTAGATAAACTATCTAGCTGATCTCTTGCTAGCTGAAGTAGTCTCAGCCTGCTACTTCTCCGCCATCTTGACTCCTCCCATATACCACCTCTTTATCCATTCATCAGTCGATAGACATTTGGGCTCTTCCCATAATTTGGCTATTGTTGATAATGTCACCATAAACATTAGGGTACACATATCCTTCCAAAGAAGTATTTTTGTATTCTTTGGATAAATATCTAATAGTGTGATTGCTGGGTCATAGGGTATTTCTATTTTAAAATTTTATGAGGAACCTCCATCCTGTTTTCCAGAGTGGCTACACCAGTTTGCATTCCCATCAACCCACCAGTACAAGGTGGTTCCCCTTTCTCCACATTCCAAAGATGCATCTTAATGATGGAAAAATGTGCTCCTCTACTGTAGCTATTTCCAGTTTTCCTAAGGAGCTGTAATAGTTTATCTTCTCACCAGTTGTCCATAACAGCAGATATTGGTCCTTCCTCACTGATGTATAATATTGTCTCTCTTTTGCATTTTAGCCATTCTGATGGGGAAGGCAGTACTATTTTGTAAATGTTATAGTATATATATAGAGAGAGTGTTCCTGGGCTCTTTACTTCATTGGTCTCTTTGTACTTGCACAAATATCTCAGTGTTTTGTTTTTGTTTTGTTTTTAATTGAAGTATAGTTGACACACAACTATAACTATCATCTATCACCATATAATACTATAACAATATCATTGACTAGATTCCCTATACCTTTCATTCTATGACTTCTTCACCCTGTAACTGGAAGCCTATATCATCCTCTCCCCCTTCACTCATTTGCCCATCCCCCACCCACAACCCCTCTGGCAACCCTCAGTTTTTCTCTGTAATTATGGTTCTGTTTCTGCTTTTTGTTTTTTAGATTCCACGTATTTATCTATGTCTGACTTACTTCACTCAGCATATTCTCTAGGTCCATCCATGCTGTCTCAAATAGCAAGATCTTACTTTTTTATGGTTGAGTGTGTGTATGTATATGTGTATGTGTATATACACATTTATCTATTCATCTGCACATGGACACTGGTTTGTTTTCAAAATTTGGGTATTATAAATAATGCTGCAATACACAGGGGTATATGTATCTTCTCAGGTTAATGTTTTCATTTTCGTTAGTTAAATACCCAGTAGTAGAGTTACTGACCATACAGAATTTTTATTTTTAACTTTCTGAGAAGCACCCATATGGTTTTCTACAGTGGCTCTACCAACTTACCATCCCACCAAGAGTGCATGAAGTTTCCTTTATCTACTCTTCCTCAACCATACATTTGGCATTTTGATTAGAGCCATTCTGAGAGGTGTAAAGTGATATCTCATTGTGGTTTTGATTTGCATATTCCTGTTGGTTAGTAATGTTTAGGTCTCTTTCGCATACCTGTTACAGGCCATCTGTCTGTATTCTTTGAAAAAAAAAATCTGTTCTGGAAGGTACTCTTTCCATTTTTTTGTATTAACATATAATGTACTATTTGCCCCAGGGGTACAGTTCTGTGAATTATCAGGCTTACACATTTCATAGCACTTATGATAGCACATATCCTCTCCAATGTCCATAACCCAGCCACCCTATCCCAACCCCCCCACCTCCCAGCAACCCTTAGTTTGTTTTGTGAGATTAAGATTCTCTTCTGGTTTGTCTCCCTCCCAATCCCATCGCATTTCATTTTTTCTCTCCCTAACCCCCATGACCCCCGCCCTGCCTCTCAAATTCCTATCAGAAAGATCATATGATATTTTTTTCTCTGAATGACTTGTTTCAGTTAGCATGATACCCTCTAGTTCCATCCACGTCATTGCAAATGGCATGTTTCTTTTGATGGCTGCATAGTATGCCATTATTTATATACCCCATCTTCTTTATCTATTCATCTGTTGATAGACATCTGGGTTCTTTCCATAGTTTGGCTATTGTGGACATTGCTGCTATAAACATTTGAGTGCACGTGCCCCTTCGGATCACTACATTTGTATCTTCAGGGTAAATACCCAGTACTGCAATTGCTGGGTTGTAGGGAGCTCTATTTTCAACTTTTTCAGGAGCCTCCATGCTATTTTCGAGTGGCTGCACCAGCTTGCAATCTGAATAATGTAGGAGGGTTTCCCCTTTCTCCACATCCTTGACAACACCTGTCATTTCTTGACTGGTTAATGTTAACCATTCTGACTGGTGTGAAGTAGTATCTCACTGCAATTTTGATTTGTATTTCCCTGATGGCAAGTTATGTTGAGCAACTTTTCCATGTGTCTGTTGGCCATTTGGATGTTTTCTTTGAAGAACTATCTGTTCATATCTTCTGCCCATTTCTCGATTGGATTCTTTGTTCTTTGGGTGTTGAGTTCAGTAAGTTCCTTATAGATTTCGGATACTAGCCCTTTATGTAATGTGTTCTTTGTGAATATCTTCTCACATTCTGTCAGTTGTCTTTTGGTTTTGTTGACTGTTTCCTTTGCTGTGCAAAAGCTTTCAATCTTGATGAAGTCCCAATAATTCATCTTTTCCCTTGCTTCTCTTGCCTTTGGTGATGTTTCTAGGAAGAAGTTCCTGTGGCTGAGGTGAAGAGGTCAGTGACGGTGTTCTTCTCAAGGGTTTTGATGGATTCCTTTTGCACATTGAGGTCTTTCAGCCATTTTGAGTCTTTTTGTGTGTGGTATAAGGAAATGGTCCAGTTTCATTCTTCTGCATGTAGCTGTCCAATTTTCCCAACAAAATTTGTTGAAGAGACTTGTCTTTTTTCCGTTGGACATTCTTTCCTGCTTCATCAAAAATTAGTTGACCATAGAGTTGAGGGTCCATTTCTGGGCTCTCTCTTATGTTCCATTGATCTATGTGTATGTTTTTATGCCAGTACCATACTGTCTTAATGATTACAGCTTTGTAATAGAGCCTGAAGTCTGCAGTTGTGATGCCACCAAATTAGGTTTTCTTTTTCAACATTCCACTGGCTATTCAGGGTTGTTTCTGGTTCCATATAAATTTTAGGATTATTTGTTCCATTTCTTTGAAAAATTTGATGGAGTTTTGCTAGGGATTGCATTAATTGTGTAGATTTACTATCAGTTTTGGAATGGAGTCTTTTGGGTTTTCCACATCAAGTATCATGTCATCTGCAAAGATTGGGAGGTTGACTTCTTTGCTGATTCAGATGCCCTTAATTTCTTTTTGTTGTCTGAAGGCTGAGGCTAGGGCTTCTAGTACTACGTTGAATAGCAGTGGGGATAGTGGACATCCCTGCTGTGTTCCTGACCTTTGCAGAAAAGTTCTCAGTTTTTCCTCATTCAGAATGATATTTGCTATGGGTTTTTCATAGATGGCTTTGATGATATTGAGGTATGTACCCTCTATCCCTACACTCTGCCTAGTTTTGATGAAGAAAGGATGCTGTACTTTGTCAAATGCTTTTTCAGCATCTATTGAGAATATCATGTGGTTCTTGTTCTTTCTTTTATTAACGTATTGTATCACACTGATTTGCGGATGTCGAACCAATCTTGCAGCCCTGGAATAAATCCCACTTGGCTATGGTGAATAATCCTTTTAATGTGCTGTTGGATCCTATTGGCTACTACTTTGGTGAGAATTTTCGCATCTGTGTTCATCAAGGATATTGTTCTGTAATTCTCTTTTTTGATGGGATCCTTGTCTGGTTTTGGGATCAAGGTAATGCTGGCCTCATAAAATGAGTTTGGAAGTTTTCCTTCCATTTCTAGTTTTTGGAACATTTTCAGGATAATAGGTATTAATTTTTCTTTAAATGCTTGGCAGAACTTTCCTGGGGAGCTATCTGGTCCTGGGCTCTTGTTTATTGGGAGATTTTTGATGACTGCTTCAATCTCCTTACTGGTTATGGGTCTGTTCAGGTTCTCTATATCTTCCTGGTTCAGTTGTGGTAGTTTATATGTCTCTCGGAATGCATCCATTTCTTCCAGATTGTCTAATTTGCTGGCGTATAGTTGCTCATAATATGTTCTTATAATTGTTTGTATTTCTTTGGTGTTGGTTGTGATCTCTTTTTCCATTTTTGATAAGTCTGGCCAGGGGTTTATCAACCTTACTCTTTCAAAGAACCAGCTCCTAGTTTTGTTGATTTGTTCTGATGTTTTTGTGTGTGTGTGTTTCTTTCTTTCTTTCTATTTCATTGATTTCTGCTCTGATCTTTATTATTTCTTTTCTCCTGTTGGGTTTAGGCTTTCTTTGTTGTTCTTTCTCCAGCTCCTTTATGTGTAGGGTTAGGTTGTGTATTTGAGATCTTTCTTGTTTCTTGAGAAAGGTTTGTATCACTATATATTTTCCTCTCAGGACTGCCTTTGCTGTGTCCCACAGATTTTGAACCATTGTGTTTTCATTATCCTTTGTTCCCATCAATTTTTTCAATTCTTCAATTTCCTGGTTGACCCATTCATTCTTCATTAGGATGCTCTTTAGCCTCCATGTATTTGAGTTCTTTCCAACTTTCCTCTTGTGATTGAGTTCTAGCTTCAGAGCATTGTGGTCTGAAAATATGCAGGGAATTATCCCAATCTTGTGGTACTGGTTGAGACCTTATTTGTGACCCAGGATGTGATCTATTCTGGAGAATGTTCCATGTGCACTAGAGAAGAATGTGTATTCTGTTGTTTGGGGGTGGAATGTTCTAAATATATCTGTGATGTCCATCTGGGCATCTGGGTGGCTCTGTGGGTTAAGTCTCTGCCTTTAGCTTGGGTCATGATCTCAGGGTCCTGGGATCAAACCTCATGTCAGGCTCTCTGCTCAGTGGAGAGGATGCTTTCCCTTCTCTCCCTGCCTGCCGCTCTGCCTACTTGTGATCTCTCTCTGTGTCAAATGAATAAATAAAATATTTTATTTAAAAAAATAAAGCTTTTATTTCCTTGTTAATCTTTTGCTTAGATGATCTGCCCATTTCAGTGAGGGGGATGTTGAAGTCCCCTACTATTGTTGTATTATTGTCAATGTGTTTCTTTGATTTTGTTATTAATTGGTTTATAGAGTTGTCTGCTCCCATGTTAGGGGCATAGATATTTAAAATTGTTAGATCTTCTTGTTGGACAGACACTTTGAGTATGATATAGTGTCCTTCCTCATCTCTTATTATAGTCTTAGCTTAAAATCAAATTTATCTGATATAAGGACTGCCACCCCAGCTTTCTTTTGATGTCCATTAGCATGGTAAATTGTTTTCCAGCCCAGATTTTCACTTTAAATCTGGAGATGTCTTTGGGTCTAAAATGAGTTTCTTGTAGAAAGCATATCGATGGGTCTTGTTGGTTGGTTTGTTGGTTTGTTTTTATCCATTCTGATGCCCTGTGTGTTTTGTTTGGGGCATTAGCTTGTTTTTACATTCAGAGTACCTATTGAGAGATATGAATTTAGTGCCATTGTATTGCCTAAGGCGACTGTTACTGTATATTGTCTCTGTTCCTTTCTGGTCTATGTTACTTTTAGGCTCTCTCTTTGCTTAGAGGACCCCTTTCAATATTTCCTGTAGGGCTGGTTTGGTGTTTGCAAATTCTTTTAATTTTTGTTTGTCCTAGAACCTTTTTATCTCTCCTATTTTCAATGAAGCCTAACTGGATATAGTATTCTTGGCTGCATATTTTTCTAACTTAGTGCTCTGAATAGATCATGCCAATCCTATCTGGCCTGCCAGGTCTCTGTGGATAGGTCTGTTGCCAGTCTAATATTTCTACCATTGTATGTTACAGACCTCTTGTCCCGAGCTGCTTCCAGGATTTTCTCTTTGTCACTTAGACTTGTAAGTTTTACTATTAGATGACGGGATGTGGACCTATTTCTTTTGTATTTGAGTGGGGGTTCTCTGTGCCTCCTGGATTTTGTGGCTTGTTCCCTTCACAAAGCTCTGTGCTAGATTTAGGGTATATTTTGACCTATAAGAAGAAATTGTATCGCAAAATTTTTAAGAAAAAAAAAAACCTATATGCATTCAAGAAATAACATTAAATACAATGAAGGGATAAAATATAACAATGAAAATTTTAAAAGATTTTTACAAAGGCATTGATAAAATAGTTTAAAAACATTAAAACAGGAAAGAGGAAATTTTTTAAAAATAGAATAAGAAAAATATAAAATTAAAAAAATTTAACTTCAAAAGACTAAAGGATCGTGGTTAAAAAAGCCATGAATTCTATGTGTTGCTTTCCCCTGGAGTTCCACAGTTCTTATTGATCGTTGAACTTGGTCTTGGCTGGATGTTCTTGCTGATCTTCTGGGGAAGGGGCCTGTTGCAGTGATTCTCAAAGGTCTTTGTCTAAGGCAGAATTGCACCGCCCTTGCCAGGGTCCAGAGTAAGAAATCTGTTTGGGTTCGCTTGGTAGCTTTTGTTCCCTGAATGCTTTCTGTAGAGCTTTGGGGGACAGAAGTAAAGATGGCGGCCTCCCAGTCTCTGGCCACATAGGAGCTGAGAGCTTGGGGCCCCACTCCTCTGTGCGCCCTCAGAGAAAAACTACCAGTCCCTCCCATCTCCCTGGTCTCCAGCTGCACTCTGTGCTCACCCAACCTGTGACCGAGTGTTTCTGTCTCTGGTGCATGGCTCTGTTTGGGAGTCTCAAACCCAGCAGATTACTGCAGCACGTTCCCACACCGCTCCTCCTCGAGGAGGAAGGAGGGGGTCTCCCCGGATCTGCTGCTTGTGGGGTTCCTGCTCAAAGAGCAGTGGCCCAACTGTGCATTGGATCATGGTTTAAGGTAACTCCAAGCTGAGAGCCCACTGCTCGACTCTGTCTCTGCAGTTGGCTTCCCCACTCCAATACTTAGGAGCTCTGCTTCACTCAGACACCCCTGGTCTTTCTGTGACCCCGTGGGTCCTGAGACCACACTGTCCCACAAGGGCTCTACCCTCCCCCCCCACCCCCCACTTAGCCTCTGGAGCAACATCCCTCAAAGCGGGCTTCTAAAAGTTCCAATTTGGGCACCTGGGTGGCTCAGTGGGTTAAGCCGCTGCCTTCGGCTCGGGTCATGATCTCAGGGTCCTGGGATCGAGTCCCACATCGGGCTCTCTGCTCAGCAGGGTGCCTGCTTCCTCCTCTCTCTCTGCCTGCCTCTCTACTTGTGATCTCTCTCTGTCAAATAAATAAAATCTTTAAAAAAAAATAAAAGTTCCAATTTTGTGTTCTGCTGATCTCTCACTTGCTGGGAGTCAGCCCCTCCCCCTGCAGTCTATCTTTCCGAACCTTGGTATTCACTTCTCTGCACATCCTACCTTCTGGAAAGTGGCCAATTTTCTGTTCCTAGAATTGCTGCTCCTCTTCTCTTCTATCTCCTTTTGAGTTTGTAAGTGTTCAAAATGGTTTGATATCTATGTAGTTGAACTCCTAGGACTTGATGATATCTCAGTCTCCTATTCATCTGCCATCTTGCCCCTTCCCTCACTCTTTCCATTTTTAACTGGATTGTTTGATGGGCTTTTTTGATGGTGGGTTATATACATTCTTAACATATTTTGAATATTAACTCCTTGTCAGATGGATCATTGCAAATATCTAATCCCATTCAGTAAATTGCTTTTTGTTTGTGGATATATATATATATGTATATATATATATATATATATATATATATTTTTTTTTTTTTTAATGAAAAAGCAATAGTTTTTCATTTTGGTGTAGTCCCAATAGTTTATTTTTGCTTCTGTTTCCTTTGTCTGAGGGACAGGTTTAGAAAAATACTGCTAAGGCTGCTATCAAAGATTATTACCGGTGTTTTCATCTAAGGTTTTATGGTTTTAGGTCTAACATTTAGGTCTTTAACCCAGTTTGAGCTTATTTTTTGGTATGGTTTAAGAAAGTAGTCCAGTTCCATTCTGTTGCATGTAGCTGTCCAGTTTTCTAGCACCATTTGTTGAAGAGACTCTCTTTTCTCTGTTGTACATTCTTTTCTCCTTTGTTGAAGGTTAACTTACCTTGTAATTGTGGGTTTATTTCTGGGCTGTCTATTCTATGTCATGGATCTATCTGTCTGTCTGTTTTGTGTCAGTACCATACTCTATCTTGAAATCTCGGATTGTGATCTCAAGATTGCTTTGGCTATTCAAGATATATTGTTCTATACCAATTTTCCAATTATTCTAGTTCTGGGGGGGGGGAACTGTTGATATTGATAAGGATTGCATTGAAACTGTAGACTGCTTTGGGTATTATAAGCATTTTAACAGTATTGGTTATTCTAATCCACGAGCCTTGAATATCCCCATTTTTTATGTCATCTTAAATTTCTTTCATCAACATTTTATAGTTTTCAGAGTATAGCTCTTTTACCTCCTTGGTTAAGTTTCTTCCTAGGTATTTTGTTTTTTTAGTACCATTGTAAATGGTTTTTTGTTTTTGTTTTTGTTTTTTGTTTGTTTGTTTTTGTTTTTGTTTTGTTTTTCAATTTCTCTGCCACTTCACTATTAGTATATAGAAATGCAACTGGTTTCTGTGTATTGATTTTGTGTCCTGCTATTTTACTGAATTTATCATTTCTAGTAGTTTTTTTGGTGGAGTCTTTAAGGTTTTCTATATATAGTATCATATCATCTGCAAATGGTGACATTTTAACTTATTCCTTACCAACTTAGATGCCTCTTATTTTTCTTGTCTGATTGCTATGGCTATGACTTCCAATACTGTGTTCAATGAAAGTGGTGAGAGTGACATCCTAGTCTTATGAAAAGTTTTCAGCATGTCACCATTGGGTATGTTTGCTGTGGGTTCTTCATATACAGCCTGTATTATGTTGTGGCATATTCCCTGTAAACCCAATTCATTGAGAGCTTTTATCAGAAACAGATGTTGAATTTTATCAAATGCACTTTTTACATCTATTAAAATGATCATATGATTTTTTTTTATTTTATTTATTTATTTACTTGACAGAGAGAGATCACAAGTAGGCAGAGAGGCAGGCAGAGAGAGAGAGGAGGAAGCAGGCTCCCTGCCGAGCAGAGAGCCCGATGCGGGACTCGATCCCAGGACCCTGAGATCATGACCTGAGCCGAAGGCAGCGGCTTAAGCCACTGAGCCACCCAGGCACCCTGATCATATGATTTTTATCATTCATTTAATCAATGTGGCTTCACACATTGGTGTGCAAATATTGAAGCATTCTTTGTCCTCCTGGAATAAAGTCCACTTAATTATAGTGAATGATTCTTTTAATGTATCATTCAATGTTGTTTGCTAATTTTGTGGAGCGTTTATGCATCTTTGTTCTTCAGAGTTATTGGCCTGTAGTTTTCTTATTTGTAGTGTCTTTGGTTTTGATATCAAGGTATGCTGGTCTTGTAGAATATATGTGGAAGTTTTCCCTCCTCCTCTGTTGTTTTGGAATAGTTTAAGGAAAATAGGGTTTTTTTTTAAGATTTTCCTTGAGAAAGAGACAGAGAGCACAAGAGGGGGTATGGAGCAGAAGAGGGACAAACAGACTCCATACTAGGCACAGAGCCTGATGTGGGGCTTAGTCCCAGAACCCCAAGATCATGACCCAAGCCAAAACCAAGAGTTGGAATAACTCAAGTGACTCAAGTGACTGAGCCATGCAGTACAGACTTCTTTAAACATTTGGTAGAATTCACCTGCAAACCCATCTGATCTTGGACTGTTGTTAATTGGGAGTTTTTTAAATTATGGATTCAATTTTATTGTCACTAATTGGTCTGTTCAGATTTTCTATTTCTTCTTGATTCAGTTTTGGAAGACTATGTTTCTAAGAATTTATCCATTTCTTCTAGGTTGTCAGTTTGTTGGCATATAACTTTTTGTACTCGTCTCTTCTAATCTCTTGTATTTTTGTAGTATTTTGTTACCTCTCCTCTTTTACTTCTGAATTTATTTGGATCCTCTCTTTTTTTCTGATGAATCTGGCTAGAAGTTTATCAATTCTGTAGATCTTTTCCAAAAAACAGCTCTTCATTTCACTGATCTTTTTTTCTATTTAGTCCTTATTTCATATATTTCTGTTCTGATCTCTATTTTTCACTTCTTTAAACTCATCTTAGGTTTTCCTTGTTCTTTTTCTAGTTCCTTGTAATTGTAAAGTTACATTGAGATTGTTCTTGTTTCTTGCTGAATTTCAGTATTGATATAAATCTCCCTCTTGGATCAGTTCTCATTGTGTCTCAATAATTTTGAACGATCGTGTTTTCATTTTCATTTTTTTCCATTTTTTGATTTCCTGTTTGATATTTTTTGCTGTTGACCAACTGTTTGTTTTGTAGCATATTGTTTAGCTTCCACATATTTTTTTCCAGTTTTTTTCTTGGTTGATTTCTAGATTCATAGTGTTGTGATCAGAGAAGATGTATATGATACATATCTTCTATTTATTGAGACTTGTTTTGTGGCCTACCTTGTGATCTGAGAAAATGTTCCATGTGCACGTGAAAAGAATGTGTATTTTGTTGGTTTTGGATGGAATATTCTGTACATATCTGTTAAATCCATTTGTCTCATTCATTTTTTTAAAGACACTTCTTTTACAGTTTTTTTTTTTAATTCCAGCTGGTTAGCATACAGTGCAATATTAGTTTTAAATGTTGAATTTAGTGGTTCATCACTTAAAATTCTCAGTGGTTATCACAAGTGCCTGCCTTAATTCCTATCACGTGTTTAAACCCCCACCACTATGCTTCCAGTAACCATCATTTTGTTCTCTATAGTTAAGAGTCTGTTTCTTGGTTTGCTTCTCTTTTCCCCCATATTCATTTGTTTTGTTTCTTAAATTCCATACATGAGTGAAATAATATGGTATTTGTCTTTCTCTGACTTATTTCACTTAGCATAATACTTTTAGCTCCATCCATGTTGTTGCAAATGGCAAGGTCACATTCTTTCTGATGACTGAATAATATTCCATACCATACCATACCACCTGTTCTTTATCCATTCATCAGTTGATGGATATTTGGGCTCTTTCCATAATTTGGCTATTGTTTACAATTCTGCTATAAACATTAGAGTGTATGTGTCCCTTTGAATTAGTATTTTTGTAT
Source organism: Mustela nivalis (assembly GCF_964662115.1). Lineage (NCBI taxonomy): Eukaryota > Metazoa > Chordata > Mammalia > Carnivora > Mustelidae > Mustela > Mustela nivalis. The sequence continues at coordinate 58,660,044 of NC_139027.1, forward strand.
CCTTTGGGTTAATCCTAGTAGTACAATCACTGGATCATAAGGTAGTTCTATTTTTAACTTCATGAGGAAACTCCATGCTGTTTTCCAGAGTGGCTGCACCAGTTTGCATTTCCACCAGCTAAGACACTGTTTTCTTATTGGTAGTCTGTCTGGATAATCTATCTTTTGATGTAAGTGGGGTAATAAATTCCTTTATGTTACTATAAATATGGGTTTGTGGTTACCAGGAAGTTCATATATAACACCCTATGTATATAGAAGTCTGTATTAAGTCCATGGTAACTTAGGTTCAAACACATTCTAAAAGCACTTTTGGGATGCCTGTGTGGCTCAGTCAGTTAAGCGTCTGCTTTGGGCTTGGGTCATGATTGTAGGGACATGGGATCAAGTCCCACATCAGGCTCCTTGCTCAGCAGGGAGCCCGCTTCTCCGTCTGCCTGCCACTACCTTGCTTGTGCTCTCTCCCTCTGACAAATAAAATCTTTTTTTTTTTAAAGCACTTTTACTACTTCTTCCATGTTTTATATATATGTTATTAGGTATTGCACTTTTAAATTCGTATGTTTCTACTAAATGTGGCCTTTGTCACTTAAAGAAGTCCATTTAACATTTCCTGTAAGGCTAGTTAGTGGTCATGAACCTTTTAAATGTTTGTTTGCTTGGGAAACACTTTCTTCTCTCCTTCACTTTTGAATAACCTTGCTGGGTAGGGTATACTTGGTTACAGGTTTTTCCTTTCAGCATTCTGAATATTTCTACTGAAAAATGAACTGTTAGCCTTCTGGGGTACCTTGTGTATAACTTTTCTCTTAGTCCCTTCAAATTCTGTCTTTAATCTTTGATATTTTAAATATTATAATTGTGGTGAGGATCTCCTTGGGTTCATCTTGTTTGGAATTCCTTCTGCTTTCTGAACCTGGATATCTGTTTCCTTCCCCAGGTTAGAGAAATTTTCATCTATTTCTTCAAATAAGTTTTCTGCCCCTTTCTTTCTTCTCCTTCTGGGATAATGTGAATCTTTGTTTACTTGATATTATCCAAGAGATCCCATAATCTATTCTCATTTTTTTTAATTCCTTTTTTTCAGGCGCCTGCGTGGCTCAGTTGGTTGAGTGACTGCCTTCAGCTCAGGTCATGATCCCAGACTTCAGGATTGAGTCCTAAATTGGGCTCCCAGCTCCTTGGGGAGTCTGCTTCTCCCTCTGACCTTCTCCTCATGCTCTCTCTCACTCATTCTCTCTCAAATAAATAAATAAAATCTTTTTAAAAAATTGTTTAAATAAATAAAATAAAATTCTTTTTTTCTTTATGCTGCTCAGATTGGGTGCTTTCCAATACCATGTCTTCTAGATCACTGATCCATTCTTTTGCATCCACGAAACTATAGATTTCCTCCAGTATATTTTTCATTTCAATTATTATATTCAGTTCTGATTGGTTCTTTCTCATATTTTCTATCTCTTTGTTGGAAGTTTTCAGTTCCTCCACTCTTCTCTTCATACAGTGAACATCTTTATGAACATTACTTTAAATTCTTTATCAGGCATATTGCTTATCTGTTGCTTTTACTTTTTATGAAGTTTTTGTCTTGTTCTTTCATTGAGGGCATATTTTTCTGTCTCCCTATTTTGGGTGACTTTCTGTGGCTTCTCCTATGAATTATGCAGAGCAGCTGCTTCTCTGAAATGTGAAGGAGTGGTCTTGTGTATGATTATACCTTGCGTAAAGTTGTGTGTGCCTCGTAACTTTGAATCACTGGGTGGCACTATGACTGGCATGAGTTAGGCATCACAGGACACTCCTTGCTGGGGCTGCTTCAGTGGGGTGGCCATATCTGAAGGGGGAATGGGCTGGGACAGTCCCAAGATTCCGCACACAAGAGAGTGCTCTGGCAGAAGAGCTTAAGCAGATCCAAGCTATGGTGTCCTGGGGTGCTCTGGGCATGGGGACACCCTGGCAGGGCAACTGGATCCAAAGCAACTATGAGCTAGAAACTGCTGATGAACTCTGAGCCAGGGTGTTCTAGGATGCATTGTGTCCATGCCATCTTGGTGACATGCTAGAGCTGCAGTATGCACTGCACTAGAGCCACCTTGGAATGGCCAAGGCTGATGTGAGCTAGGGGCACAGAGCCCACAGAAGTGGTAGGCCATCTAGGCACATGGATCCTAGTCCTATGCACACTATCAAGGTAGAAGGGGAATGCAAACCTTCTTGCTCACCAGCCTCTCTGACCCAGATAGAGTTCTGGCAGCTCCTCCACCATTTGGTAGGGTTTTAGGGTTAGTTTCTTTATATTTTAGACACTCTTTTAAATGATGGCTTTTTTTTTTCCTGTGCCCCAGGGTGTCCAGGGCTAGAGTGGGCTAGGTACCCCAAACTCACTGAGATTGTAAACTTACTATAGCATGCAGACCCTGCTCCACTCTGTGCCATCAAGGTTGAGGAGAGCATAAACCATGGCGGTCTTCTACCCCTTTGACCTGGAAAGAATTCCAGCTACCCTTTTTTAAGATTTTTTTTTTTTTTTTTTTTTTTTTTTTTTGTAAGAGTGAGTGAGTGTGTTTGCATGAGCAGGCGGGGCAGAGGGAGAAGCAGACTCCTGGCTGAGGATAGACCCTGATGCCAGACTCAATCCCAGGACCCTGGGATCGTGCTCTGAGCCAAAGGCAGACACTTAACCAACTGAGCTACCCAGGTGCCCCTCTAGTTACCCTTCTAAACTGCAGCTTTTGTTCTGCACCACAGGGCAGATGAATCTGCATATGGTCTCTGAATATTATCCCTCCCCACTGCTATTTGTAGCACCAGGAGTGGGTGGTCCTTTCATTGCCATGTCTCTATCTTGCCATTGTCTATGTGGTCACTCTTGTTGTGAAGAAACTGTTCTACCAGTCCTCAGTTCTTGAGGAGGAATTGCTGTATAAATAGCACAGATTTGGCATGTGTGGAGGGTCTAAGTTTAGGGTCTCCCTACATTGCCATCTTGGACTCAGTATGTCACTGTTTTAAGGAATTCTGGCTTTAAATCTTTATGTATTTATTAAAATATTGTTGACATATATTAGTTTATGATATACCACATAGGTGTTCAACAATTACATACATTACAAAATGATAAGCATGGCTAGTGTACTCTATCACTAAGCAAACTTATTACAATATTATTCACTATATTCTCTATATACTTTTCATGCTTGTGCCTGACTGACTTTACAAATGGAAGTTTGTAGTTCCTAATCTCTTTCACTTATTTTGATTATCCCTACCCACCTCCCTGTGACAACCACCAATTTCTTATCTGTATTTATGAGTCAGTTTCTTTTGTTTGTTCAGTTTTGGTTTTTAGATTCCACATATGGTATTTCTTTGTCTGTCTTCACTTAGCATGACACCCTCTAGGTTCATTCATGCTGTCTCAAATGGCAAGATTTCGGTTTTTTTGTTATGGTTCAGTAATACTCCTGTGTGTATGTGTGTGTGTGTATGTACACACATGCATAAATACACACAAATCACATTGTATTTATCCATTCATCTATCACACGCTTGCATTGCTTCCATATCTTGGCTATTATAATTCTGCAAAAAAGAGGTACATAAATCTTTTTAAATTATTATTTTCACTTTCTCCAGAAAAATACTCTAGAAAGTACTCAAAAAAAATTTTTTTATGAACCTCCATACTGTTTCTCATAGTGGCGACACCAGTTTACATCCCACCAACTGTACATGATGATTCTCTTTTGCCCACATCCTCACCAACACTTTTGTCTTTTTGATACAAGCCATTCTAATTGGTTTGAAGTGATATCTCATTGTGTTTCTTTTTTTTTTAAGATTTTATTTATTTTATTTGACAGACAGAGATTACAAGTAGGCAGAGAGGCAGGCAGAGAGAGAGGGGAGGAAGCAGGCTCCCCGCTGAGCAAAGAGCCCGATGCGGGGCTCGATCCCAGGACCCTGGGATCATGACCTGAGCCAAAGGCAGAGGCCTTAGCCCACTGAGCCACCCAGTTGCCCCTCATTGTGCTTTTTAATTCCTCTGATGATTAATGATGATGAGCATCTTTTCATGTGTGTTTTGGCTGTTTGTCTTCATGGAAAAATGTCTGTTCAGGTCTTCCACCCATTTTTAATCAGATTATTTGGGGTTGGGGGGGTGGGTCATATGAATTCTTTATATAATTTGGATGTTAACCCCTTATCAGATATATCATCTGCAAATACCTTCTCCCATAGACTAGGTTCTCTTTATGTTCTGTTGATGGTTTCCTACACTATGCAAAACCTTTTTAGTTTGATGTAGTCCCCATTGTTTATTTTTGTTTCTCTTGCTTGTGGAGAAAAGAATTATCCAGAAAAATACTGCTAAGGCTGTTGTCAAAGACATTACTAGCTATGTTTTCTTTTCTTTTTTTTTTTTTTAAGTTTTATTTATTTACTTGACAGAGAGAGATCACAAATAGGCAGAGAGACAGGCAGAGAGAGAAAGGAGGAAGCAGGCTCTCCGCGGAGCAGAGAGCCCGATGCGGGGCTCTATCCCAGGACCCTGGGATCATGACCTGAGCCGAAGGCAGAGTCTTTAACCCACTAAGCCACCCAGGCGCGCCAGTAGCTATGTTTTCTTTGGGAAGCTTTATGGTTTCATGTCCCATATTTAGGTCTTTCATCCATTTTGAGCTCATTTTTTAGATAAACTGGTGAAAATAACTGGTTGAGTTTCCTACCACCATTCATTGAAGAGACTGTCTTTTCCTCATATATTCATGCCTCCATTGTCAAAGATTAGTTGACCATACAAGTGAGCACTTATTTCTGGACTCTCCATTCTCATGGATGTATCTATCTGTTTTTGTGCCCCCACCATACTGTTGTGATTACTATAGCTTTTTAGTAACTTAAAATCTGGGATTGTGAAAAATATTGGTATTTTGATAATGATTTGATCGAATATGTAGGTTGCTTTGGAGATTATGGACATTTTAACAATATCAGTTCTTCCAATCCATGAGTATAGTAGTTTTCCATTTATTTATGCCATTGTAAATTTCTTTCATCAATGTTGCACAATTTACAGAGTACAGGTCTTTCACCTCCCAGGTTAAATTTATTTGTAGCTATTTTAATTTTTGCTGAAATTGTAAATGGTATTATTTTCTCAATTTCTCTGATAGCTCCTTATTAGTATTAGAAATGCAGCAGATTTCTGTATATTTAGTAACGTGGGACTTTACCAAAAATTTATTAATGAATTTAATAGAGTTTTTAGGGTTTTCTATATAATATCAGCTATAAATACAGACTTTTACTTCTTCCTTACCAATTTGGATGCCTTTTATTTCCCTTTCTTGTCTGATTGCTATGGCTAATAATTCTAGTGTTGTATTGAATAAAAAGAGTGAGAATGGATATGCTCATCTTGTTTCTGATCCTAGAGGTAATTTCACTATGGAGTATGAATTAGCTGTGGCTTTTTCATATATGGCCTTTATTATGTGGAGGTATGGTCCTTCTGTACCCACTTTGTTAAGAGTTTTTGTCATGAGTGGATGTTGCACTGTGTATATGCCTTTTCTGTATTTTTTGAGATGATCATGTGTTTTTTTTTTTAATCATTTTGTTAACGTGGTTTATCACATTGGTTCATTTGTGAATATTGAACCACTCTTGCATCCCTGGAATAAATGCCACTTGATCATGGCAAATGATCCTTTTAAAAATGTTTTAAATTTAACTTGCTAATATCTGTTGCAGATTTTTGTATCTATATGCAATAGGATATTGGTTTGAATTTTTCTCTTTTTTGGTATTATCTTTGTTTAGTTTTGGTATCAGGGTAATGCTGGCCCTGTAGGATGAATGTGGAAGTTTTCCTTCCTCTTCTATGTTTTGGAAAAGTTGAAGAAGAATATTAATTCTTCTTTAAGTGTTTGGTAGAATTCACTGTGAAGTCATCTTGTTCTGGGCTTCTGTTTGTTGGGAGTTTTTTCATTACTGATTAAGTTCCATTGCCAGTATGCTCAAATTTTGTTCCTGAATGAGTGTTGGAATATTATATATTCCTAGGAATTTATCCATTTCTTCTAGGTTGTCCAATTTGTTAGCATTTAATTTTTGTAATTTTTATAATACTCTTATAATCCTTTTTATTTCTTTGGTATCAGTTATATTTCCTCCTTTATTTCTGATTTTGAGTCCTCTTTTTTCCTTGATGAACCCGGCAAAAGGTTTATCAATTTTGTTGATCTTTTCAAAGAACCAGTTCCTGGTTTCATTGATGTTTTCTGTTTTGCAGTCTGTATTTCATTTACTTCTGCTCTCATCTTTACTATTTTCTTCTTTCTACTTGTTTTAGATTTTGTTCTTTTTCTGGCTTTTTTAGGTATAAAGTTAGGTTCTCGGAAATTTTTGTTTCTTATGGTAGGCCTATATAATTCTGAAGTTCCTCCTAGAACAAGTTTTACTGCATCCCAAAGATTTTGAACTATTGTGTTTTCATTTCTTTTTTTATTTCTTCTTTGATTTTTGTTGACTAATTGTATTGCAGCGTATTGTTTAGCCTCCATATATTTGTGTTTTTCCGGGTCTTTTTTTTTTTCTTTATGATTGATTTCTAGTTTCATAGTGTTGTGGTAAAAAAAGATAAAAAAATAATCCATCTTATGTTTATTGAGACTTGTGGCCTAACTTACTGCCATTTTGTTACTTGTTTTCTTTTTTTTTTTTTTTTTAAGATTTTATTTATTTATTTGCCAGAGACAGAGGGAGAGAGAGCGAGCGAGCACAGGCAGACAGAGGCAGGCAGAGGCAGAGGGAGAAGCAGGCTCCCTGCTGAGCAAGGAGCCCGATGTGGGACTCGATCCCAGGACGCTGGGATCATGACCTGAGCCGAAGGCAGCTGCTTAACCAACTGAGCCACCCAGGTGTCCCTGTTACTTGTTTTCTAATTGCTCTTGTACTTCTCTGTTCCTTCTCTTGTGATTTCATGGCATTCTTTCATGTTATGCTAGGCTTTATTTTTTGTGTATTATAGATTTTTGATATATGGTTACCATTCATTAGCTTCATATTTAATGTTTTATATATATAGCAGTGTATATTAAGTGGATGTTTGTAGAAGCCCAGACATATTCTAAAAACACTAAATTTGGAGTCCCCCCCATTGTTTTATGTATATGAGATCATACTTTACCATTTTTGTGTGCATCTTGACTTTTTTGTAGATATCTTTGATCTGATTTTGTGTTTTTACCTTCATCCTGGTTTTATAGTGGATCTTCTATTACCTTTACTGTGTGTTTACTTTTACCCATAAAATTTTTACCGTTACAATTGTCTTATTTCTAGTTATGGCTTTTCTTTCCACCCAAAGAATTCCCTTTAACATTTTTTTATAAATCTAACTCTCTGTTTGTATTAGAAAATCAGGTACATTTCCTGGTCTTGAAAGTAGTGGCCTTGTGGAGGAGAGGTCCTGTGGTGCTCTATAGTGCATTCCCCATTGGTCACTAGAACCAGGCACTCCAGGGATGTTTGCTATGTGGGCCACATTCGCCCTGCTATTGTGACTGAGCCATGTTTGCCTTCAGACCACCTGCTGACCCACTTTTCCTGCTGTGGGTGCACCAGACAGGGATTGGTCTCTTTGCTGTTGTGAGCCCACTGTGCGCATGTAGGTGGGTAGGTGGGCAGGCTCAGAGATCAAGTTAGCTGTCTGTAATTAGCCCCTGCACAGCTGCAGGTACACCGAATGGCAGATCTTGCTTTCTGCATGGCTAACTGAGAGGCTTTTGTTGATGGGCAAAGGGAGCAGTCAGACTAGATATCTGCAATTGCAGGTGTACCAAGCAGCAGGGCTTTTTCCCTGCACAGCCTCTTAAAGGCTCAGCTGTTGAAACTGCTGGCACATGGGTGTATGGGGTTATCTACACTCTCACTGGGCAGCTGTCACTTTGGAGTGGTGCTGGGCTATTTGCAGGATGTGGCAGAGCAGAAGCCACTTTGGGGGGATGCCTATTGAGGCAGGTGGGTCTATGTGGAACACAGGGTGGGCTTGCCAGTGCTGGCAAGGTAGGTGGAGTGTGTTACCACTGGCTCCCACAAGTGCCCCCTAGTTGGGAGAGAGGAAGATAAAGGACACCTCCCAGCAGTTTTGCTACTGGAGAAATATCCTGAAGAGTCCCTTCCCTTTCAGTGCATTCTGAGATTAGTAAATAAATCTTTGTGTATACCTCAGGCATTTTTCAAACTGCTGCTTCTATGCTCTGTCTCTGGCCAAGTTATTATAGTCCCTCTTTAAGGTTGGGGACTGAGTTTACTGTCATCCTTCAGCATTCCCAGAGTTAAGCCCACTGATTTTAAAAGCACCCAGATTGAGAAGTAGCAGGCTAAGCTGCACTGATTTTAAAAGCTCCTAAAACTAAGCCTCACTGGTTTTTGAAGTTAGATGTTATGGGGACTCATCTTCCCAGTGCCTGGATGCCTGATGTGGGGTCTAATCCTCTCCTTTCTCTCTGATTTTGGTGTTCCTCTGATTTGTGTCTAGTCTCGCTGGGGGTTTGGTTCCTAACTGAGTCTCTGCCCCTTGTAGAAGCCCTTTATGATGTGGCTTCCTCTCTACAGTTAACTGTAGAAGGTCTGTTCTGCCAATCTGCAGGTTGTTTTCACAGTGAGGTGCTTAAATGTAGCTGTTAGCTCAGTGTTCATGGGATGAGATCCTCCTCCAGATCCTCCTACTCCACCAACTTCCTTGAACCTCAACTTTACCAGATATTTTAAGTGAAATTGCACTAACCTAATATTGACAGTTTTACAGTATTGACTGTTGCAGCCGTGAATGTGCGCTCTCTCTTCATTTAAAAAGTCTTTGATGTTTGTCAAAGATATCTGGTAATTTCTCATAGTTGTCTAATATTTCTTATATTTATTCCTCTGATCTTGTGTTGTTTTTCAAAAACTTCATTGAGATATAATAGACATAAAACATTGTGTAAGTTTCAGGTGTACAACGTGTTTCTGATACAAATAAACTTCAATACGATTACCACCATAGTGGTGTTAGCTAACACCTCTATCAACACGATTACCATTTTTTTGTGACAAGACTTAACTCTTCTCTTTTAGCATTTTTAAATACAATATAAAACAATTAATGTAATCACAATGCTGTGTATTACATTCCCCAAGACCTATTTATAAGTAGAAATTTACCACTTGATCAACATCTTAATTCTGCCACGCCGACCCCCTGGCAATCGATGTTCTACTGATTCTGTAAGTTAAGGTTTTTAAGACTCTGCATGTTAAGTGGTACAGTGTTTGTCTTCCTCTGTCTGCAGACTTATTTCACTTAATATAATGCTCTCAAGGTCCATCCATGTGGTTGTGAATGGCAGGATTTCCTTCTTCTCATGGCTCAATTTATACATATATATCAACTGGTATATACATACATATATACATACTTATTGCATCTTCTTTATCCACTCATCCACTGATGGACACCTAGGTTCTTTGCCTGTCTTGATTATTGTGATTAATGCTGCAATAAACAGGAGTGCAGATATTTTTCACTTCCTTTGTATATATACCAAAAAGTATGATTGCAGGATTACATGGTAGTTCTGTTTTCAATTTTTTAAGGAATGCCCATATTGTTTTCCACAGTAACGACACCAATTTATATTCTCACCACCACGGTTCCCTTTTCTCTGTATCATCACCAACACTTATTGTCTATTCTCTTTTTGATGACAGCCTTTCTAAAAGGTATGTAGTGCTATCTCATTGAGGTTTTGATTTGCATTTCCCTGATGATTAGCGATGTTGAACACATTTTCAAGACCTTGTTGGCCTTCTGTATGTCCATCTTCTGCTAATATTTTATTCAGATTGGGTTTCTTTGTTGTTATTAAATTGTGAGTTCTCTGCATATTTTGGATATTCTTACCAGATATATGGTTTGCAAATAATTGGCTTTTCATTTTTGGACTGTTTCTTTTGCTGTGCAATAGTTCTTTAGTTTGATGTAGCTCCACTTATTTACTCCACTTATTTATTTTTGCCTTTGTTACTTACACTTTTGGTATCATTTAGAAAAAAATTGCCAAGACCCATGTCAAAGAGCATTTCCCTGTGTTTTCTTCTAGTTTTTGTTGTAAGACTACACCTACGTTAAGAAAGTCTGGGAAGCATGTTTAGTGGGTAATCATACACCCAGTGAAACACCTGTACCTATAAAAGTAATAGCCATTCAAGGGGAGAGCTAGCAGTTTATGTGTTACAATGAGATTTGTAGAATAGTACTTAGCAGAAGAAAATAGCAAAATGGGGAACCATTTTCCTCTCTATAATCCACATAGTCACAAAAATGGAAATATTTTTAAAACGCTATTCAAAGACAATTTGCTGTGGCACTTAATGTGCCTGTCTACATATCTGCATATAAAGAAATTCTTCCAAATGCATCATCTTTCCAAATATACTTCTTATATATGATCTTTCATATCTCTGCTATAAAGGCTATAAGGTTTATAATTTACCCATAGCCCTTTAAAATATATTTTGAACTTCTGATATAAAAGCTGATTTGTGCTTAATGGAGAAATTTAAAGAAGGCAATATTAAATATATAGTATAAAATGATAAAGAATATTATCACTGAGAGAAAACTGATAAACTCTGCTTTTTACTAAGCATATATTTAACAAAATTCAAATAATTTATTTTCCTTTTTATTACTCAACAGTAAATTGTGATGGTGTTCTCATATCATTAAAAAATCATTCAGAAGACTGATTTTTAATGCTATCTTCTTAACTAGGTCTTTTTGACTTTACTATAAAATCATGGTACCAGACAAAAATTGTATAAAATATGTAGTACATGATACATAAATGAAGGCAAAACTTTGCTCTTATACTTAAAATACCTCATTATTTATATAAAAAGCTTCTAAAATTAATCTACAAAAGAAGCTTTAAATTCTACAATTTAAAAATTGAACCATGAGAGGGGCACCTGGGTGGCTCAGTGGTTTAAAGCCTCTGCCTTCGGCTCAGGTCATGGTCCCAGGGTCCTGGGATCGAGCCCCAGGATTCTGGGATCGAGCCCCACGTCCAGCCCTCTGCTCAGTGGGGAGCCTGCTTCCTCCTCTCTCTCTCTCTCTCTCTGCCTGCCTCTCTGCCTGCTTGTGATCTCTGTCAAATAAATAAATAAAATCTTAAAAAAAAAAAATTGAACCATGAGAGACGATGGACTGTGAAAAACAATCTGAGGGTTTTGAAAGCAAGGTTGGGAGAGCCTGGCGGTGGATTTTATGGAGGGCACGTATTGCATGGAGAACTGGGTGTGGTGCATAAACAATGAAATCTGTTACACTGTAAAGAAATTAAATTTTTTAAAAAAGAAAAAAAATGGGTTTAACTGTTTACCTACCCTGCTTGAGAGGCCACATTCTGTTACTTATTTGACTTATTCTGATTCATTCATGCCAACCTACTTTTTGTTCCACTTCACCTATCTCTTCTTTATTGTGTCATGATGTCAGTTTTGATCTATACCTTCCTATCTCTAGTCATCTTTGCCTAAAGATATAATCCTAAACCCTTCATGATTATAAGCAACATCAAAGACTAACTGCTTTGCTTAGCTGCAGAGGTCTCTACAAGACTATTACTTGTATAACTTAAAAGAGATTTATAGTTTTCAGTAAAGTTCTTTAGAATGTGTGTATATCCAACCTTTGTTGCTTTCTTTGTGGCAACATAACACTGTCAGTCACAAAATTTGACATGTTAAATAATACCAGTGCTTAATTACCTCAAGTATAGATTTTCTCTAAATTAGTATTTATTCTCAGGTCAGACCTTTCCATCATTTAAACAGTTAAACAGTATTTAGAATTCTAAAATATGTTAACTATATAATGAAACAAGATGTCATCTTTTCAGAATTTACCTAGTCATAAATTGACACTTGCAAAAAATGTTAGTAGTTTTTTCCTGTGGGGAAGGGTGCAAATATTACACTATTTGGGCTTTTACGCTATTTTTCTCCTTTTTAGAAAGGAGTCAGTGTTTCAAGTATTCTTCTGCTTTACTTATTTTCAGAATAGTAAATCGTGCTGATCCAGGCTGCAAATAAAAAATAATGAAGAATTTTATTCGAGGATTAGTATGTAATATTAAGAATAAACAGAATATGTCCAAATTTGGCCAGTGTAGAGTACAACAAAAGTATCTTCTAAGTAATCCCAAAATGTGGATAGACATGCAGTAATATGCTATAAACTTTAAGAATACCAGGGTGTGGTAGTTAGGAAAATTAAGTTCTAGTTTTGGCTAAAACTAGTCAAGACTAACCATCTAACATATCAAAAGTCACTTTTTCGTGCCTTAGTTTGCTCATTTATAAAATATAAGGAGACAGACCTAGAAGAGTCTAAATCTTTTCAGCACTAAAATGTTATACATATGATTAGATGACCAGGTAGAATCCAATCAAGATTCTAAAGAATTCTAGACAACATACAACTCTAAAAAAAAAAAAAATCATTTATTCATATCTACCTAATTGTACAAATCCATATTGAAAAAACTTAGCAGGGGAATTGCTTTATTCAAAGGTTCTTTTGGTTTAAATCCTCTTATATAGTGTTTGTTTTGCTACAAGAAATTTCAGTATAAAGTAACATCAAGGAGCCAAAGCAGAAAAGCTAATATAGAAACTGAATGATTTCTAAATAAATGCTGATTTCACATATTAGCTGACAAAAATCATAAAATTATTTATTTACTTTTGAGCTAAATTTGGATCTTACACTTATTTTACATGTATAAAATTCTCTATGTAATGTGTCAGAATTTATATCAATTCTTCAGGTCATCTTCCTGTACCCTTACCATGTGCCCTGGAAACCATGTTCACAAAACAATCTGTTATATACTTGGTCTATAAGGCTTATGAGTTAAAAACATGTTTTATCAAAATACCTCCTTTTAGGGGCACCTGGGTGGCTCTGTGGGTTAGGCCTCTGCCTTCGGCTCAGGTCATGATCCCAGTGTCCTGGGATCGAGCCCCGCATCGGGCTCTCTGCTCAGTGGGGAGCCTGCTTCTCCCTCTCTCTCTGCCTGCTCTCTGCCTACTTGTGATCTCTGTCTGCCAAATAAATAAATAAAAATATATTTTAAAAAATACCTCCTTTTAACCATTTTAAAGTTTACAAAATGGCTTCATGTTACCATAAATCTATATTCCTAAGGGAATCAGGGAACAGAGTTTTTATGTCACTTACTTCCCAAAGGCTTAAAGAAAATAAAATGCCCTAAGTTCCCAGAGTTAATCATTCTTATAGTTTGCTATGAGGTAGAATTTAGTTTCAAGCTGACCTGTTTCAGCTGCTACCATCCACGTACATACATACCTTTCAAGAAATGCAGATATCAGGAATTCAGGAAGTATCCTAGTGATGCATTAGCATGCACTTCTATGGCTTTGCAAGTGCTAACAGAGCTGGGAAGAGATATACTGAAAGTTCAGTAACATCACATTGGTAGATTGAAAACAGCCACAGTAGGAGTACTTAATCACAGACACAAGCAAATTGGGTAGGTTTTTGTTTTTGTTTTTGTTTGCCTTTGTTTTGGTTGTTAATCATTTAAGAGAACATCACTGAGGTGATCCCAGATTATAGTTCATGAGAGAAAAATTTCCACCTAGCAAAGATCTATAACTGTATAAAATTTTTTAACATTCACATATCCTCCTCCAACTTTCTATAATTTGATTGGAAGGATAAAAGAGGGAGTAAGCTCCATATCATAAATAATTTATTGCATGTCTTTGAACCTATTTAATAGTGTTGTCCAACAGAAACAGAATGCAAGCCATATACATAATTTCAAATTTTCAAATACATCTCCAATCAGATGTTAAATTATCACTGGAAACACTTCAACTGCATTTAGATTTCATAAAATTTATAGTTGAAGTAGTTTTAGGTAACCAGGTTGGTCCACACATTCTTAATATTTTTTTTTTACAATTACTAAATTAAGTATCAGTTTTTAACTTTAAATTGTTTAAATTTAAATAAATTTAAAAATTACTTCCTCAGTCATACTAGTCACCTTTCAAGACTTTACCAGCCACACATACTGGTAATTAGCAGACTGGCCAATGTAGCTCTATGGCATCTATACTACAGAAGATTCCCAGAGGCTTGGGCCTTATTCTGTGCCTGCTTAAAGTTTGCAATCAAAAATTATTTCAATTATCAGTGCCTCAATTTTCTGAGACAATAATAATCATAGTAGAAGAATAGATTAATAGTTATAACTATTTAATAACCGAAGCTCTGATTGCTATAATCCCGAAATCACTCATAGGATACAGCAGCCACCATTTTTGTCATGTGTTGTTATTTAAACAACTAATTCATCAAATAGTAATTGCATTTGGAAGAAGAGTTTAACCTCATTAGGTGTTAGTAGCAATAAATGCTAAGAATTTATAGAGTGTTTTCCATCTTTGAAGAGCTTTACAGATTATAATATGCTAATAAAATAATATTGCATTTTTGTTAGTGAATTCCTGAGGCCAAAGAACTTTCTGCTCAACAAAAACCTTCAATAAATTGTCATACACTCTATACTACATAAATTCAAGTGTTAACATCTTATACCTGAGTGATGAACAGGACAAAATATTCATATTAAGTAACTTCTGATTTGAGAAGAGCTCTCTTGATTTTTAAATCTCATTTTTGTAGTAATTAACCTCTAAACTGCCATCAGAACCATAATAATACCATCCACTTTTACTGGCTTTATTGTTTTCATAGTGCTTACCTGCATCATTGTATTATCTCAACAACCTTAAAGATAAGAACAGGACATAGGTGTTGTTAGGCCTATTTGGGGGATGATATTGAAACAAGCTAAGAGGGGCACCTGGCCTTCAGCTCAGGTCATGATCTCAGGGTCCTAGGATCAAGCCCCACATTGGGCTCTCTGCTCCGCCGAGAGCCTGCTTCCTCCTTTCTCTTTCTGCCTGCCTCTCTGCCTACTTGTGATCTCTCTTTGTCAAGTAAATAAATAAAATCTTAAAAAAAAAAAAAAAAAAAGCTAAGAGGTTTGGTCATAGTTACACAGTGATCAGTGTAAGAGCTGAAGCCAGAATCCAGGTATTGTGATTTTAGCCATAATTTAAAAAATCCTTACTAGATGTTGGAGAATATGTTGAACACAGTACATTACCTCACTTAATAGTCATGACAGTCTTGCAGCATATCTGTCTTACAGATGATGAAAGTATGATGCAGAGATATTAGGCATCTTTTTTCCTGCGCTACCTAAATATCCAACACTTCACATTGCCTTAACAATCAGAAGTAAAATTGTTTACATTAACATAGCATTTGTTATGAAAAATGTGATGAAGATTTAAACACCATAAATACTTCCAGGGTAAATTTTCTGATAAAATTCAATTAGTTCTTTTTTTTTCTTTTCTGGGTAAATTCCATGTGTACTAGAGAGTTACCATGTTCCTGGTAAATTGCCTCTAAGAAGGAAGTAATACAAACTTGAGCACATACATGTAGATGCAATGGCAAAAAAAAAAAAAAGACAAAATGTGAAAAAGAAACGTGTTGTTTCTAGTAAAACTCTTTCCTTATCTAGAATTAGGTGCATTCAAAAATGTATGCACTAGGGCACCTGCGTGGCTCAGTGGGTTATGCCTCTGCTTCCGGCTCAGGTCACGATCTCGGGGTCCTGGGATCGAGGCCCCCCATCGGGCTCTCTGCTCAGCAGGAAGCCTGTTTCCCCCCCTCTCTCTGCCTGCCTTTCTACCGACTTGTGATCTCTCAATCAAATAAATAAAATCTTTTTAAAAAATGTATGCACTAGAATAATATACAAAGATGACAATTGTTCTTATAAAATTTATAGTTTTTCCAAATTAATAATCTAGACATTTGGAACACAAATCATTTAAGCAGAAGAAACAGTTGGCAAATATTTTCATGTCAGGTGGTATGCATGTTAAGTTTATAACCTTTCCTCTGTTTATTCAACGTAGGGTAACTTGATGTGACAGGGTATGACATATGGAATTTCAAAAATTCTTAAAAACAAAATATTTTAAAAGTATTTAAATAAATATTATTTTAAGGATCTATAGAGTATGAGATTATAAAGAATTTACTTCAAATGCTTAAATGCTTAGGAAAGTCTTTTACTCAGAAAAAAAAAGAAATATTTGGCAATGAAGGTAAGGGAGGAATCTCTAGGGTCCTTTAAAATTAGAGTACCTACCAGCAGATATATATATTTATTTAGTGTTCACATACTTATTTGTTGACCTGACGATTCAAATACTAAATTTGTTTCTATCACCTACTTTTCCTTTTCTTCTAAAGCCTTTGCAGTTATTTCAAAGTCATTATACACTACTATTCCAAAGCATGGGGTTTCAACAAAGAGTATGGTTGGATCACAATATTTGCTTCTAAGGGGCTGAATTTTATTTGTCATAGGAAAATAAATGTGTACTTTTTGAAGTAGACATTAAAATACACATCTGGAGGGGTATAAATACTGTAAATGTTCAATGCAGTGAACACACAACTATAATGCTGATAATGAAACTTTATCAGCATCCCCAAAAGGCTTCCTTGTCATGCCTTCTCATACCTCCAAAGGATGAACACTCCTGACTTCTAATACTACAAATCAGTTTTACCCCATCTCATAAGGGAATCCTGCATCCTTATGTAGAAATACATGCGCTCGCAAATAATGGACTGCAAGCTGGGTCATAGGGTAGGTTCTATTTTCAACATTTTGAGGAACCTCCATGCTGTTTTCCAGAGTGGTTGCACCAGCTTGCATTCCCACCAACAGTGTAGGAGGCTTCCTCTTTCTCCGCATCCTCGCCAGCATCTGTCATTTCCTGACTTGTTAATTTTAGCCATTCTGACTGATGTGAGGTGATATCTCATTGTGGTTTTGATTTGTATTTCCCTGATGCGTCTGTTGGCTACCTGGATGTCTTCTTGGCAGAAATGTCTGTTCATGTCTTCTGCCCATTTCTTGATTGGATTATTTGTTCTTTGGGTGTTGAGTTTGCTAAGTTCTTTATAGATTTTGGACACTAGCCCTTTATCTGATATTTCGTTTGCAAATATCTTCTCCCATTCTGTCAGTTGTCTTTTGATTTTGTTCACTGTTTCCTTTACTGTGCAAAAGCTTTTGATCTTGATGAAATCCCAATAGTTCATTTTTGCCCTTGCTTCCCTTGCCTTTGGCCATGTTCCTAGGAAGATGTTGCTGCGGCTGAGGTCGAAGAGGTTGCTGCCTGTGTTCTCCTCAAGGATTTTGATGGATTCCTTTCTCACATTGAGGTCCTTCATCCATTTTGAGTCTATTTTCATGTGTGGTGTAAGGAAATGGTCCAATTTCATTTTTCTGCATGTGGCTGTCCAATTCTCCCAACACCATTTATTGAAGAGGCTGTCTTTTTTCCATTGGACATTCTTTCCTGCTTTGTCAAAGATTAGTGGACCATAGAGTTGAGGGTCTATAATAAGAGATGAGGAAGGACACTATATCATACTCAAAGGATCTGTCCAACAAGAAGATCTAACAATTTTAAATATCTATGCCCATAACGTGGGAGCAGCCAACTATATAAACCAATGAATAACAAAATCAAAGAAACACATCAACAATAATATAATAATAGTAGGGGATTTTAACACTCCCCTCACTGAAATGGACAGATCATCCAAGCAAAAGATCAACAAGGAAATAAAGGCCTTAAATGACACACTGGACCAGATGGACATCCCAGATATATTCAGAACATTTCATCCCAAAGCAACAGAATACACATTCTTCTCTAGTGCACATGGAACATTCTCCAGAATAGATCACATCCTCGGTCCTAAATCAGGACTCAACTGGTATCAAAAGATTGGGATCATTCCCTGCATATTTTCAAACCACAATGCTCTGAAGCTAGAACTCAATTACAAGATGAAATTTGAAAAGAACCCAAATACATGGAGACTAAACAGCAACCTTCTAAAGAATGAATGGGTGAACCAGGAAATTAAAGAAGAATTGAAAAAATTCATGGAAACAAATGATAATGAAAACGCAACGGTTCAAAATCTGTGGGACACAACAAAGGCAGTCCTGAGAGGAAAATATATATTGGGAGGCACTATATATATATAAATGCAGATTTAGTTTGTATTTTCCTTGATGATTCATGAAGTTGGATAACATTTTAGATATTTATTGAAAATATAGATATATGTGTTGTGAAGTACCTTTTAAGACTTCTGATTATTGCTCTACTGAGTAACCACCCTTATTCCTTATGATTTTTCAGGAGTTCTTTAAATATTCTGATACGAATCCACTATTGGATATATATACTATAGATATTTTATCATACTCTTGGATTGCCTTTGTTTTAATATGCTCTTGAGAACAGAAGATTTTAGTATTAATGTACTCCAATTTATGTACTACAAAGTACCCATTTTTTCCATTATGTTTATTACATTTTGAGCCCTGTTTTAAGAAAGTCTTAGTGAGACTCTAAGGTCTTAAAGAGATTTCTTATGTTTTCTTTAAGATCTTTATTTTCCCTTTTGTATTTAGATCGGTGATCTATTCTAAAATTGATTTTTGTATACACTGTGGGGCAGGATTTAGAAATCGATGTTTTAACCACATAGATATCCAAATAACCCAGCATCATTTATTTAAAAGATAATCCTGGGTCTCAGTGGGTTAAGCCTCTGCCTTCAACTCAGGTCATGATCTCAGATCCTGGGATGGAGCCCCGCATCAAGCTCAGTGGGGAGCCTGCTCCCTCCTCTCTCTCTGCCTGCCTCTCTGCCTACTTGAGGTCTCTCTCTATATATCAAATAAATAAATAATCTTAAAAAAAAAAGATAATCCTTTCTCCACTGCAGTGTCACCTATATCATAAGTCAGGTGACTACATTATAACTATCTTTCATCATTATCACTGTTGCCATTACTACAGATTTGTAAAAGGTCTGGATTTTCAGTAATGTAAGTCTTCTGATTTTGTTGTTTAGAATTGCCTTGACTATTTGTTGGTCCCTTGCATTTCCATTTCCATTTTACAATCGTCAATTTACATTAAAGAAGTATGATTAGGACTCTAATTGGGTTTGCATTGAATTATAAAAAAATCAATACAGAGAACTAGTATGTTCAGAATATTCAACCATCCACATGTTATATATCCTCCCATTTATGTAATTCTAAAATTTGACTTCTAATATTTCATAATTTTCCATGTAGACATCTTACATGTCTTTCCATAAATTTATTTCTAAGTATTTATTAGGATATTTATGCTCTTGTAGACATAAAAATTTTACTAAGGTAAGCTTGACATACAATGTTACTTTAGTTTCAACTGTACAACAGTCATTGGAAAAGTCTATACTTTATACTGTGCTTACCACAAAAGTAGTTACCATCTGTCACCTTACAATGCAACTGCAATACCATATAGTGTATGACTTATTCATTCCGTAATTGGAAGCATCTTCTCCACTTTACCCATTTTTGCCCACGCCCCATCCCTATCCCCTCTGGCAACCACTAGTTCTGTATTTATGGGTCTGCTTCTGCTTTTTATTTGTTTATTGAGTGAAATAATATGTAATTTCTTTCTCAGTCTTATTTTGTTTAGCATAATACACCCTAAGTCTATCCATGGTGTTAAAAAATCAAGATCTCATTCTTTTCTATGGCTAATATTCCAGTGTGTGTATGTGTGTGTGTGTGTGTGTGTACACACATACATACATACCACATCTTTAGCTATTCATCTGTTAATGGGTATTTTGGTTGTTTCCATGTTTTGGCATTGACAATAACACTGAAATAAACAGAGGTACATTTATCTTTTTAAGTTAGTGTTTTATTTTAAAGAAATACCCAGTAGTGGCATTACTGGATCATATGGTATTTCTATTATTAATTTGTTGAGGACTCTCAAGGACTCTCCATCCTTTCTTTCACAGTGGCTGCACCAATTTACATTCCCATGAGCAGTGTATAAGGGTTCCTTTTTCACTACATCTTCACCAGCATTTGTTATTTCATGTCTTTTTGATAGCCATTCTAACAAGTATAAGGTGATACCTCACTGGTTTTGGTTTGTATTTCCCTGATGATGAGTATCTTTTCATGTGTATGCTGGCCATGTATGTCTTCCTTGGGAAAATGTCTATTAAGATCCTTGGTCCATTTTTTAATCAAAAATTTTTTTTGGTGTTGAATTGTATGTTATTTATATATTCTGGATATTAACTACTTTTCAGATATATCTCTGCAAATACCTTCTCTCAGTTACTATGTTGCCTTTTCATTCTGTTGACAGTTTCCTTTGCTGTACAATAGCTTTTCATTTTGGTGTAATCCCAATAGTTTTTTGTTGTTGTTGTTACCCTTGCCTAAGGAGACATAGCTAGAAAAATGTTGCTATGACTGATGTCAGAGAAATTTATTGCCTGTACTCTCTTCTAGGATTTTTATGATTTCTGGTCTCACATTTACATCCTTAATCCATTAAGTTTATTTGTATATGGTATGAGGAAGTGTTAAGTTTAATTCTTTTTGCATGTAGTTATCCAGTTTTCCCAACACAATTTGTTGAAAAGACTGTCTTCTAACCATTATATATTCTTGCCTCTTTTGTTAAAGATTAACTGTATAAGCATGGGTTTCTCAGTTCTCTATTCTGTTCCACAGATCTTTGTGTGTATGTTGTGCCAGTACCACATGGTTTTGATTCCTACAGCTTTATAGTGTATCTAAAAATCGGATTGTGATACCTCCAACTTTGTTCTTCTTTTTCAACATTACTTTGGCTGTTGGTGATCTTTTCTGGTTCCATACAAATCTTAGGATTATTTGTTGTAGTTCTATGGAACATGCCATTGGAATTTTGATAGGGATTGCATTGAATCATTATATTGCAGACACAGATCAATGGAAGAGAATATAGAGCCTAGAAATAAATTCATACATATACATCAAGTATATTTGACAAGGGAGTTGAGAATACTCATTGGAGAAAAGAATCATCCCTTCAATAAGTGGTGCTGGAACAGCTATATGCAAAAAAAAAAAAAAAAAAAAAAGAACTAGGGGCACCTGGGTGGCTCAGTCGGTTTAGCATCTGATTCTTAATTTTGGCTCAGGTTATGATCTCAGGGTCCTGTGATCCGGCCCCACATTGGACTCTGTGCTCAGCGGGGAGTCTGCATCACAGATTCTCCTTCTGCCCCTCCCTCACTCCCTCTCAAATAAATAAATCAGTCTTTAAAAAAAAAAGAACTGGACCATAATATTACCCCATACACAAAAATTAACTCAAAATGGATTTAAATCTTGAACATAATGACCTAAAACCATAAATGATGGCAAAGATTTCTTTGGATGTGACACCAAAGGCAAAAGGAATAAAAGCAAAAATAAATACGGAGGGCTACATCAAACTAAAAAGAAACCATCAACAAAATGAAAAGGCTACCTATGGAATGGGAGAAAACTTGCAAATAATATATCTGATAAGGACTTAATGTCCAAAATACATAAAGAACTTATAAAACGTAATAGCAGTAAACAAATAATCTGATTTTAAAATAGGCAGAAGATCTGAAGACATTTTCCAAAGACAACACACACAAAGGGCTAACAGGTACATGAGAAGGTACTCAACACCTTTAATCGTCAGGGAAATGCAAATTGAAACTACAATGAAATATCTACAATGAAGTATCTCACACTTGTGAGAATGGCTATATCAAAAAGACAAGAAATAAGTTTTGGTGTGAATACAGAGAAAAGGGAACCCTTGTACATGGTTAGTGGGAATGTGAATTGGTGCAACCACCATGGAAAACAGCATGGAATTTCATGAATACAATTAAAATAGAACTACTCTATAATCCAGCAATTCTACTTATCAGTATTTATCTGAAGGAAACATACTTACTTGAAAAGATACCTGCACCCTCATGCTTACTGCAGCATTATAGTAGCCAAGATAAGGAAACAACCAAAGTTGTTGTATATCAATGAATGAATGGATAAAGAAAATGTGGAAACCTGTACAATGGAATGTTATTCATCCATAAACATAAAGGATATCTTGCCATTTGCAACATAACAATGCCCTCAAGTCCATCTAAGTGAAATCAGTCAGACAGTAAAAGACAAATACCACATCATCTCACATATATGTGGACTTTAAGAAAAATGATTCTCAGGGAAAAGACTGGTGGTTACCACAGGCGAGAGGTGGGCCAAATTGCTGAAGGTGGTCAAAAGTACAAACTTCCAGTTATTAAAAAAAAAAATAAATCTTGGAGATGTAACATAAAGCATGGTGACTATATTTAACTATACTGTGTTCTATATTTAAAAGTTACAGAGTGACTAAATCTTATCAGTTCTCATCATAAGAAAAAAAAATTGTGTGGTGATGTTTACTAATCTTATTTGGTAATCATTTCACAATATTTATATATATCAAATCATTATGTTGAATACCTAAACTAAATCAATGTTATATGTCAATTGTGTCTCATTAAGAAAAGGGAGAGAGAATAAAAAAATAACATACTTAAGCCATAATGTAGTAAATAATTAAATGTCAGGGTCTAAATATATCAATTAAACAGATCTGTACAGTGGTTTAAAAAAAAAAGACCTCATATATATTCTGTTTACCAGAAACTCATTTATTTTGTTCAACAATAATAACAGAGTTAGTTTAGTATAAAAATGGAAAAAGGTGTATCATCCAATCATTAGTAAAAAAAATCAGAAGTGGCTCTATTAATATCAGATTAAAGTAGACTTCAGAGCAAATTACTAGAGATATTACCTAATCTAAAAGAGCAACGCACCAAGATGCCATACTAATAAGTCTAAAAGTGTATATACTACAAAATAGAGCTGCCAAATAAGTGAAGTTAAAATGACAGAATTTGCGGGGCGCCTGGGTGCTCAGTGGGTTAAGCCTCTGCCTTCAGCTCAGGTCATGATCTCAGGGTCCTGGGATCCAGCCCTGCATCGGGCTCTCTGCTCAGCAGGGAGGCTGCTTCCTCCTGACTCTCTGCCTGCCTCTCTGCCTACTTGTGATCTCTCTCTCTGTCAAATAAATAAATAAAATCTTTTTTAAAAAATGACAATTGGACAAAGAATTAAAGAAGCCCACAATTGTTAGAGACTCTCTAAACACTTGATAGTACAACTAGACAGAAAATCAGCAAGGACATAGAAGAACTCAACCACATCACTAATTACCCAACATTAGAATATTCTTCTCAATTGCTCATAAAACATATACTAAGACAGACCATATCCTCAACTAACAAACCTCAATAAACTTAAAAGAATTTAAATCATAGAGCATGTATTCTCTGCATTTAGTGGAATCAAAGAAGTCAGTAAACAATAAAAAAAAATCTAAATATAATGGGAAAATCCCCTGAACACTTGGAAACCAAACAATACCCTTCTAAATAATCCATGGGTCACAAAAGAGGAAGTATCAGGGGAAATTAAAAATTACATTGAACTGAATAAAAATGAAACTATGACAATGAAATTTGTGGGACAAAGCTAAAAATATATCAAGAGGCAAATATTTAGAATTGAACACTTACATTCAAAAAGATTAAAAGTCTCAAGCTAATCTACATTCTCACAAGAAACTAGGAAAAGAATAGCAAAATAAATCCAAAGTAAGCTGGAAAGAAATAAAAAGAAGAGCAGAAATCAATAAACTGAAAACAGAAAACAGCAAAGAAACTAAGGCTGGTTCTTTGAAAAAACCAGTAAGTTAAAAACTTCTATTAAGACTGACCCAAAAAAACAAAAAGAGAAGATTGACCATGCTTCTATCAACTTTGAAAAAAGAAATTTTGCCACATACCTTGTAGACATGAAATGGCTCATAAAGGAATACTACAAATAACTAAATTTGAATGCTCCAGAACTAAATTTGACAGCTTAGATGAAAATAGACCAAGTCTTCAAAAAGTATAAACTACCCAAACTCACCCAATATGAAAGGATAATTCAAATAATCTCATAATATTAAAGAAATAAAATTCATAATTTGGGAACTCCAGGCCCAGATGGCACACATTGGAGTCTACCAAACTTTTTTTGGTGGAGAGTAAGGGAGTAAGCAAGCGAGAGTACAAGTGAGGGGTGGAGGGCAGAAAGAGAGGGAGAGATGGAATCTTAAACAGGCTCCACACTAAGCCCAACGACGGAGCTCAATCTCACCACCCTGAGATCATGACCTGAGCCAAAATCAAGAGTCAGAAGCTTAACTGACTAAGCCACTCAGGCACTCCTGGAGTCTACCAAACTTTTAAAGAAGAATTAACACCAATTCTACACAGTCTTTTCTAAAAAACAAAAAGAAAATGCTCCCACTCCTTTTATGAAGCCAGTATTACCCTGATATCAAAGCCGGGCAAGCTGAGTACAAAAACAAAAACAAAACAAAAACAAAATCTACATATCTATAGTCCTTGTGAATGTAAATGAATAAAATCCTTAACAAAATATCCAGGCGCCTGGGCAGCTCAATGGGTTAAAGCCTCTTCCTCAGGGTCCTGGGATCAAGCCGCACTTGGGCTCTCTGCTCGGCTGGGAGCCGGCTCCCGCCTCTCTCTCTGCCTGCCTCTCTGCCTGCTTATGATCTCTGTCAAATAAATAAATAAAATCTTAAAAAAAAAATCAACAAAATAAATTCAGCAATATGTTAAAAAAAAAATTTACACTGTGTGGTCAAGTGGAGTACCTTAAGCATGAAAGACTGATATGATATTTGAAACTCAATTTAGCCCACCATATGAAGAAACTAAAGAAGACTCATGATCATAATAAGACAGAGAAAGCATCTCACAAACTAAGCACCATTCATCATAAAATCTCTTGGGAAAGTCAAAAGAGAGGGACTTCTCTAACTTGATAAAAGAGCCTCTATTTTTAGCATTACAATTAATGATCAAAGACTGAATGTTTTCTCCCTGGATGGGGAAGGAAGCAAAGATACCTACTCTCACTACTGATATTCAACAAAGTACTTAAAGTTCTAGCTAGTACAGAAGGTAAGAAAAGGAAATAAAAGGCATACAAATGGCAAACAGAGAAAACTGAAAACTGTCGGTTTACTAATGACATGATAGACTATGTAAACTGTCGGTTTACTAATGACATGATAGACTATGTAGAAAACTCAAGAAATCTTGAAAAACCTCCTAAAACTAATAAATGAGCTCAGCAGGTCGCAGGATTAAGAGAGCAAATTTGAAAATTCAGGTGTATTTAGATAAACAGGAATGAACACATAGACACCAAAATTAAAAATATAACACCATATACAGCTGCTCAAGACAACAAAATACTCAGCTAACAAACATTTTCAAGACTCTTCTGCTAAAAATTACAACACAATAATGAAAAAAATCAAATATTTAAGTCAATGTAGAGACATAGTTTGTTCATTGATTGAAAGACAACATCAGAAAGAAGTTATTTCTCCCCAAATTGATATACCAGTTTAACCCAATTCTTACCACAATCTCAGCAAGATTAATGGTAGATATAAGCAAAATCATTATAAAATTTATCTTGAAAAGTGAAAATAATTTTGAAAAAGAAAAGCGTATAGAGGGAAGTGGTAGTATACTAATTTTTAAGATGTCTTATCAAGTAATCAAGATTGTGGTATTGATAGAAGAATAGACACACAGATCAAAGAATCAGAACAGGGGACCCAGAAATTGACCCATACATATGCTCAAATGACTTTTGACAAGGGTGCAAAACAATTCACTGGAGGAAGGACACCTTTTGAACAACTGGTGATAGTCATGGGGGGGAGGGTCTCAATCTAAACCTCACACCTTATTTAAAAAAAAATGGATCATATGCAAATTATAAAATATAAAACAAAACTTTTAAAAGGTAAGACAGAAGAAAAATTTGAGACCTAGGGCTTGGTAAAGATTCTTAGATATAACACCAAAAATAATCCATTAAAGAAAAAAATTGAGAAACTGGACTTACTCAAAATTAAAAGCTTTTGCTCCATGAAAGGCCCTCTCAAGAGTATGATATACTATAAACTAGAAGAATATATTTGCAAACCATATTATCTAAAAAGGGCTCATATCTAGTATATATAAAGAAATCTCAAAACTCAACAGTAAAAAATAAACAATCCAATTACAAATTAGGCAAAACACATGAAGATGCATTTCACTTAAAAGGATATAGTGGGGCACCTGAGTGGCTTAGTCTGTTAAGCATCTGACTCTTGGTTTTGGCTCAGGTCAGGATCTCAGGGTTGTGGGATCGAGCCCTATATCGGACTCTGTGCTCAGCGCAGAGTCTGCTTGTCCCTCTCTCTCTTTGCCCCTCCCCATGCTCACTCTCTCTAAAATAATAAATATTAAATAAAACCTTTTTTAAAAAATTTAAAAAGAGGATATAGGCTAGCAAATAAGCATATGTAAAGATATTCAACATCACTAACTTCTGAAAATGTAAACTGAGACCATCATGAGATACGATCAAACACCCATTAGAACAACTAAAATATAAATATATAACAAAAAATGCTGACAATGATACAGATGAATTAGATCTCTTATACATTGTTTATGAGAATGTAAAATGGTATTCTCCTTCAGGAAAACAGTTGGACAGTTTCTAACAAAACTAAACAGACACTGACCAATGATCCAGCAACTGTCCACACAAAATCTATACACAGTTGTTCACAGCAATTTTATTTGCAGTAGCCAAAAACTGGAAACAACTAATACGATGAACAATTAAACTGTGGCACATACAAATCATGAAATCCCACTAAGCAAAAAAAAATTAAAAAATCAACTACTGATACATGGAACAACTAGGATGGACCTCAAAGGTGATAGGTTTAATGAAAAAAGCCAATGTCAAAAGGTCCTGTACTATATGAATCGATATGCATAACATTCTTCTCTTTTTTTTTTTTTTGGATTTTATTTTTATTTATTTGAGAGGGAGAATGAGCAAGAGCGAGAGAGAGAGCACAAGCCAGTGGGGAGAGGCAGTGGTATTAGAATTTAGTTTTTTTGTTACTTGATTGCCCATGTTAATTATCCTCTTGACTATTCTTTTCAATTGATGATATTAAAATCAGTTTTGATAGGGACTTTTTTGCATCTGTTTTGGAATTAACAAAAAATAAAACATGGCCAAATGATTATCTTTTTCTAAATACACAATATGTACCAGAAGAATCATGGGCAACTTCCCAAAGAAATTCTGTGACAATGCACAGGAAAACCGTATTCCTGGACATTTGTAACTGATACATCTATTTCAGCCATATGCATTGTGGCTCACAAAGGTACAATATAAGCACCCACTGCATTAGTAAATCTAGTTATTTCCCTATGAAATATGAAAAAAATTTATCTCTCATTTTGTATTCCCCATGTTACTTATTGATTGGAGGCAGCAGGAGAGAGGTCAAGAAAGTGATTTTTTTTTTTTTACTTTGCTCTTAATAATACAATAATAATACATTAAGTATTATAAAACTTCATTATATGAGCATATCTCCTAAAAATTAATATATACCCCCCAAAATCAATATTGTATGCTTTAGTTTTCCTAACTACCAAACTGGGAGGGCAAGGTGGTATTGGTACCCTTCACAATAATATTAGAAATAATCAGAAAGCAATCACAGCAAAAATATCTTAGAGCAGGATTTTTTTTTAAAATAAAAAAAAATTTCAGCTTAACTTCTCAAGGAAAATTATATTTTTAAAACCTATATAATTTACTGCTGTCAAAGCATACCATATATCCACTAAACATGATTCTTATTTGTAGATTGTGGTAAAATTCTGGTCATTATCTGACAGGCCTCCATAGTATAGATCTCTGGGCAAGTACATGAAGTTCAGATGTGCCTACTAATAAAGACTAGAAAGCAGAATAAAGGAATCTCCACTATGCATTCCTTTGACTATTTATATGGCATTCTGAAACAAAGGCTTTTTTCCAAAGGAGAAAATTCTAATATTACTAAGCAACACAAAATGTTATAGAAGAAATATAGAGACTTACTTGAAAACTGATTTGAGAGGATGTGAAAGTGTTCTGAGTTGTGGCATTATTAAAAAATTTTTATCTTCTAGTTTCAGACTACTCTTTATACTTAAAAATAGCTGTTTTTTCTGAAATTCTGAAAGTCCTTTCTTCAGTGAGAAGGCAAGGGAGCCAGAGCTATGAGTGAACTCACTTAAGAATTTTTCTTAAGCTCCTCGAAAATGGCAGGCTATCCTCCTCTCATTTTGCTGTCTCCCAAAACTACAATGAGGAGGAAGAGAAGCAAAGAGTGGATAACTGACAAACTGATGGAAGAACCTAGCCTGCAAAAGACTGAGAACCAAGCCAAATTATATAAATCCAAAGGATAGGACCTAATCTGAATTTTTAACAGCAGCACTGGAAGCAAGACAACAGTGAATCAATACTTTCAAACCTCACAAGATCAATTATTTATTCACTAAAACTCTCAAATGATAAGGGAGACTACTCAAAACACTAAAAGAAATGGCAGTAACAGGTAACTATGATGTCAGGGTAGAGAGAGGGGATAAAAAGGACAAACAGGGGAAAGCTCCTGAAGAAGTAGTTTGATCCCCATTCCATAAGATGGTTGAACTTCTCCACCCAGATAGGAAAGTAGAGGTTTATTTTCTAGGGGTTTCTCTGGAGAGTATAAAAGAGAATGAGACCCCAGGGTGGGTACCATGCTACAAACAGGGATTAAGTTATGTTATGCAACTAAGAAATGCTAAGATCCCTGGTGGTCTTTTCTTACTTGGCTCCAGAAACACTGTTAATCAGTACGTAATTTCCAGGCAAGAGATTTCAAAATTGCTCAAATAGTAAAGACCTGTAACATCTACAAAGGTACTAACATCCTGGGCTCCCCAACACATGCTCCCCACTGCCCAAATTACTGTATGTCTTGATAAAAACTCTCAATGAAGTATATATAGGTAAAACATACCTCAACATCATAAAGGTCATATATGAAAGACCCACAGCTAATATCCTCCTCAATGGGGAAAAACGGAGATGTTTTCCTCTATGCTCAAGAACAAGATGGGCATGTCCATTCTCACCATTATTTTACTTGTCAAAGAGAGAGAGAAAGAAGAGAGAGCAGAAGCAGGGGGAACAGCAGGCTTCCCACTGAACAAGCAGCCTGATGTACGAGTAGGTCCCAGGATTCTGAGCCAAAGGCAGATGCTTAAGTGACTGAGCCACCCAGGCACCCCTCACCATTATTATTTAACATAGTACTGGAAGTCTTAGCCTCAAGCAAACAGACAACAAAAAAATGAAAGGCATCCAAATTGGCAAGGAAGAAGTCAAACTTTCACTCTTAACAGATGACATGACACTCTATGTGGAAAACCCAAAAGACTCCACCAAAAAATTGCTAAAACTAATACAAGAAATTCAGTGAAGATGCAAGATATAAAATCAATGTACAGAAATCTGTTGCATTTCTATGCAACCACTAATGAAA
Source organism: Mustela nivalis (assembly GCF_964662115.1). NCBI lineage: Eukaryota > Metazoa > Chordata > Mammalia > Carnivora > Mustelidae > Mustela > Mustela nivalis. The sequence continues at coordinate 58,689,747 of NC_139027.1, forward strand.
CAGCAGAAAGAGAAATAAAGAAATCAATCCCACTTACAATTACACCAAAACCCATAAGATATCGAAGAATAAACCTAACCGAAGAGGTAAGAGATCTGCACTCTGAAAACTATAGATGACCCATGAAAGAAACTGAAGAGGACACAAAGAAATGGAAAAACATTCCATGGATTGGAAGAATATTGTTAAAAATGTCTATACTACCCAAAGCAATCTACACATTTAATGCAATCCCTATCAAAATATCACCAGCACTTTTCACAGAGCTGGAATGAAGAATCCTAAAATATGTATGGAACTACAAAAGCCCCTCATAGCCAAAGCAAAGTTGGAGGCATCACATTTCAAGACTTCAAATTATATTACAAAGCTGTAATCATCAAGACAGTATGGTAGTGGCACAAAAACACATAGATCAATGGAACAGTATAGAACACCCAGAAATGGACCTACAACTATATGGCCAACTAATCTCTGACAAAGCAGGAAAAACTATGCAAAGGTAAAGAGACAGTCTCTTCAATAAATGGTGTTGGGAAAACTGAACGACAACATGCAAAAGAATAAGGACCACCTTCTTACAGCATACACAAAAATAAACTAAAAATGGATAAAAGCCCTAAATATGAGACCACAAACCATCAAAATACTAGAGGAGAACACAGGTGGCAACCTCTTTGACCTTGGCTATACCAACTACTAGACATGTCTCCAGAGGTAAGGGGGAAAAAAGCAAAAATGAACAATTGGGACTTCATCAAGATAAAAAACTTCTGCACAGCAAAGGCAACAAAACTAAAGGCAACCAACAGAATGAGAGAAGATATCCGCAAATGACATACTGGATAAAGGGTTAGTATCTAAAATCTATAAAGAACTTAAAAAACTCAATACCTAAAAAATAAATAATCCAGTTAAGAAATGGGCAGAAGACTTTTTTCTAAAGAAGATATACAGATGGCTAACAGAGGCATGAAAAGATGCTTAACATCACTCATCATCAGGGCAAAAAAATCAAAACCACAATGAGACACCACCCTAATGAGATACCTGTCAGAATGGCTAAAATTAAGAACTCATGAAACAACAAGTGCTGGCAAGGATGCAAAGAAAAGGGAACCCTCTTGTACTGTTGTTAGGAATGAAAACTGGTGAAGCCACTCTGGAAGACAGTATGGAGGTTCCTCAAAAAGTTAAAAATAGAACTAGGCTACAATTGAACAACTGCACTACTAGGTTTTTACCCAAAGGATATAAAAATACAGATTCAAAGGAGTACATGTACCCTGATGTTTATGGCAGCATTATAAACAATAGCTAAACTATGGAAGAGCCCAAATGTCCACCCATGATGAGTCAATAAAGAAGATGTGTGTGTGTGTGTGTGTGTGTGTGTGTGTAACACAATATTACACAACCATAAAAAGGAATAAAATCTTGCCATTTACAATAATGTGAATGGAGCTAGAGGCTATGATGCTAAGCAAAATAAATCAGAGAAAGACAAATATTGTATGATCTCATTCGTATGTGGAATTTAAGAAACAAAACAGAGAGAGAGGGGGAAACAAACCATAAAGGACTCTTAATGATAGAGAACAAACTAAGGGTTGATGGAGGGTGGAGTATGGGCTAGATGGGTGATGGGTATCAAGGAGGGCACTTGTCATGTTGAGCACTGGGTATTATATGTAAGTGATGAATTAATAAATTCTACTCCTAAAAATAGTATTACATTATATGTTAACTAACTAGAATTTAAATAAAATTTTGAAAAATAAAAGAAATTACCCTGTGTGAAGCTGTTGCAGAATTCACTTAAACCTTGCCCACTGACTCCCTAGAATGGAGCTCTTATAAATGCAATAGGAAAGTAGAAACTATACTATTATTGTTCACTTCTCTCTTCCAAGGAGCCTTCATATAACTGTAGCAATACTATCTTTTCTTTACATAACCAGGTTTGTGAGTGCTACCTAGATTTTCAAAATCAGACATCTGCTGTCTAGTGAAATTCACGTAGATGGGTAGTAAAATGTTCCCTGATAATATCACTGGGTTAATGGAGAATCTGAGTCTTGGCTGATTATCATTATTCTCTCAGAAATTATCTTAGTAATCACAAATGCATTTGAACAGTTTAGTCAAAATAACCCCAACATTTGGGTATGAACAGAATTCATGAGCACTAGCAATGGAAGATGGGTTGTTTCCCTTAAATAGGAATTCCTAGTTTAAAGACTTAAGGTTCCCTACATTTAGACTTATTTATATTTATTTAAAACTGATAGTCAATTTTCACTTTTCTTTAATGAGAGACTAAAGTAGTTAAAGAATATATCCATTTTATATTGTCTGTATAGAAAACTGCTTTGTTGGGGGCCACTTCCCCATTTTTTCTTAGGCTTTATAGGTTAGATCAGTTGTTATTAACCTTGATAGACTTCTTCCACTTTTTAAAACAAACTGTTGAGGGGCAACCTGGATGGCTCAGTTGGTTAAGCATCTGACTCCTGCTCCGGTCGTGGCCCTGGAGTCCTTGGATGGAGCCTGCACTGGGCTCCCTGCTCAGCAGGGAGTCTGCTTCTCCCTCTCCTCCTTCCCCTCCTCCTGCTTGTGCTCTCAATTAAAATAAATAGAAATAAATTTAAAAACTGCCAAAATCAAACTCCTAAGTGATGACATGGATATATAACACACACACATAATTTTAATAATAGTGCATTTATAATTTTAAAAATATTTTTGTGATACTTCTAGACTAAAAGTCATAATGAAATATTAAATTGCTAATATCTGTGCTTAGAATCACTGTAAATTTAACAGCTATAAATGCAGTGTTGTACTGTTGACTCAACTACTGCAAGCTTCACCTCTAGGCAGAGCCTTAAACATAGTTAACAAACCAAGAAAATAAAGGACTTACCTGTCACTAGAACTGTAAGTGAAGGACTCAGTACTTAGCATGGCAAACAATGTAATTATCCAAGCCAGATGCTTCTGTTCCTACATTCCTGATCAATGGATTATGAGATCTTTAGTTTTTTCTAATGGCTTGTTAAAAAAAAAAGAAAAAAAGGAAGAGGTGGGCCATGAAGGAACTCCTTTTGTGCCAGCACACTTCAATGTGAGGTCCGTGTCTTAAAGAAGTTGTACTTACAGGGGAGAAGTGTAAGTAGAAAAGCCTTCCAGAAACTCTTAAGCTAAAAGTAGTTTGTGATGTCCTTAAGCCCACTGTGGTGCTTCAGCCAGATACTTAAGTTTGAAGTTTGATCTTTTATACTAGGAGTAATCATGTGTGTGCACCCAAGTATGTGAATGTGTGTGCATGCATTTGTGTGTGTGTGTGTGTGTTAAATTTTTATTCTTATCTTCAGCTTTCAATTTTATCTGAGTCTCTGTTTAGGCAAAGCTGAAGTGACTGGACCAATCCCTAAGGATGTACCTTTGGAGAGCCCAGAGGTGACTATCCTCAGCAATGTTCTAACTATGGGAAAGGCTCTAACCCAGAGTGGCACAACCCACACTCCCTCCTCAAAGATAATTTCACTTTTCTGGGATTCACAGGTTATTTGCACAGCCTATTTTTCTAATCGTATTGCTCTGTTTAATGAACCTTCTCAAAAAAGTGTTGACTTTGCCTGAGTTCTAGTTCTAAATTCTCCACATAATTTTAATTAACAAAGACAACTGGGAGGAAAAAAAATGGACACTGACACATAGCAATAACTAACCTAATCAAGAATGTTTTATTAGAGTTGAGCCCCTAAAGATAAGGGATACAGGCCAGAAGATGGGGAAGTCATGTGGCAGTATATCTAGTTCTACATATCTAAAAAAAAATCTCAAACATAAGCTCTGCATTAGAGGGTTGCTATGACAGTAAATAATAACGTACTACAATGTCACTGCATAGTAATTCTGACTTCCATGTCTGGTTTTTTCACCTTTTTAAAAAATTATTTGAGAATACACTGACATACAATGTTACATTTAATTCACGTGTACAACATAGTAATTCCACAAGTTTTACATTGTGCTGTGCTCATCCCAAGTGTAGCCACCATCTGTCACCCATACAAGGCTATTCCAATACCACTGACTATATTTCTTATGCTGTTTCTTTTATTCCTGTGACTTACTCATTCTATAACTGGAAACCTGTATATCCCACTCTTTTTTACTCATTTTTCCCATCTTGCCAACCTCTCTCCTCTGGCAACCATCAGTTTATTCTCTGTATTTATAGGTCTGATTCTGCTTTTTGTCTGTTTATTCGTTTTTGTTTTTGTTTTTAGAGTCCACATGTGAGTTAAGTTATATGGTATTTGTCTATGACTTTTTTCACTTAGCATAACACCCTCTAGGTTTATCAATGTTGTCACAAGTGGCATCATCTCATCCTTTGATGGCTGTGTATTATTCCATTATATATATGTGTGTGTGCATGTGTGTGTATACATCACATCTTCCTTATCCATTTGTTTATTGATGGACACCTATATTGATTCCATACCTTGGCTGTGGAAGATAATGCGACATCAGAATAGAAAGTTTTGGTACAATGAAGGAAACCACCAAAAAACAACAAGGCAGCCTACTGAATAGAAGATGTCTTCAACATTGGGAAGGGTATGTGCTATGGTGAGTGCTGTGAAGTGTGTAAACCTGGCGATTCACAGACCTGTATCCCTGGGGATAAAAGTACATTATATGTTCATAAAAAAGAAAAAAGTAAAAGAAAAAAATCTAAAAATTTTTAAAAAGACGTCTTCAACTGATAAATACAGAAAGGGGTGAATATCTAAAATATAGAGAACTTATACAACACCAAAAAAAATCCACAGTCTGATTTTAAAAAGGACATTTTCCCAATCAGAGAAAGACAACTATCATATGATCTCCCTGATGTGAGGAAGTGGAGTTGCAACATTGGGGGGGTGGTTAAGAGGGTAGGAGAAGAATCAATGAAACAAGATGGGATTGGGAGGGAGACAAACCATAAGTGACTCTTAATCTCACAAAACAAACTGAGGGTTGCTGGGGGGAGGGGAGTCGGGAGAGGGTGGTGGGATTATGGACATTGGGGAGGGTATGTGCTTGGGTGAGTGCTGTGAAGTGTGTAAACCTGGCAATTCACAGACCTGTACCCCTGGGGATAAAAGTAAATTATATGTTTATAAAAAATAAAAAATAAAAAAAATTTAAAAAGGACATTTTCCAAAAGAAGACATAGAGCCAACAGACACATGAAAAGCTGCTCAATATCACATCATCAAGGACATGCAAATCAAAACCACAATGAGATGTATCACCTGACATCTGTCAGAATGGCTAAAATAAAAAGACAAGAAACAACAAGTGTTGGTGAGGATGTGGTGGAAAAGGAACCCTCAGGTGCTGTTGGTAAAAATGTAACTTGGTGCAGCCACTGTGGAAAACAGTATGGAGTTTCCTCAAGAACTTAAAAGCAGAAATACCATATGATCCAATAACTGCACTACTGGAATTACCCAAAGAAAACAGGAAAACTAATTCAAAAAAATACTAGCCTGTTGTGTGTGTGTGTGTGTGTGTGTGTGTGTGTTTCTCTACCTCTGGATAATTTCACAAAGCCTCACAAATCACGAGTTTAGGAAGGGACTTCACACTAAGAAACCTAAAAAGACTTACAGAAAATCTTATGTAGCAAGCAATAGACAAGAGTCATCAGGAGACATAATCAAAGCTGGAAACACCATTTTACTCTAGAACACATCCATACTACCCACTTTAGCTAAAGTTTCCTTGAGCCTTTCACAGTCATAGTTGTAACTAAATACCTCACATATAGCTTAGGGTTGTACATGTTCAGTCAGATTCACCTACTCTTCCTGCTGTTCCCTGCCTCTCTCAAGTTACTTTATCACCCCATGCTCCAACGCCAAGCATACACCAGAAGTACAAGCATACACAAGAAGTAACGAACTTATGGGGGTGCCTGGGTGACTCAGTTGGTTAAGCCTCTGCCTTCGGCTCAGGTCATGATCTCAGGGTCCTGGGCTAGAGCCCTGCATCGGGCTCTCTGCACAGTAGGGAGCCTGCTTCCTCCCCTCTCTCTGCCTGCCTCTCTGGCTACTTGTGATCTGCATCTGTCAAATAAATAAACAAAATCTTTTAAAAAAAATAAAAATAAAAAATAAAAGAAGTAACAAACTCGTAACAACCTCATATCCAATGATGAAGTCTGCTATTGTGGGAACCAATTTTCTAAAACTAGAAAGTTCTTAAACTTTTATTGGCTTAAACTCTGCTTTTACCACCCAAATCTATGCCTTAGAGTTAAATTTATGTACCAGATTACCACACAAAAGTTAAAATACATACAAATAATACTTAAATATTTAAGAAAAAATTACTAAGGATGCCATGTTCAGGGCAGCCAGGAAAGGAGATGCACTCAGCATAGCCATAGGGTTTTTGTTGTTGTTGCTGTTTGTTTTTACTGTACCTTAATTTGCATAAAATACACATTAAACCACTGAAGATAATATACATACATATTTAAGTCATCTTTATTAACATCTTCTAGATGTGTAAAAGTTAATATATAAAAAATGTTGCAAACAAGGCAGAACAAGTACTTTAAAGCCAAAGTTTTAACAATTGGTTCAGTTAGAATTTTCATCATTCCTATAATACATTATATCAGTTGCAAGGAAATTTTATTCTTTTATATGGAAAAGAAATCTCTGCTTGAGGACTTCAACTTTAATCTGGAATTTTCAAACACTAATATGGTTGTATGGCCTTTTAAAAGGTACAAGAATGATAAAATGTGGTTTTAGTTATTGGCATGCCTGTGCAACAAAGCATTTGGGAGATGTAACTGACAGGCCAGGAGTGTGTATAAAAGAAACCTATGCTTATGTCTGCTTCAGTGACTTTATTAGCCACACCCCACTTGTAAATTGTAAACTGTCATTCAAAGTAGCATAGTGATGTTTTAAACAAGTTGGGTTATAATACCCTACTTCTTTTGTCTTAATGCCTAAAGGTAAATTCAGAAACTGCTCCTATGTTTGGCTCATAAAAGCATCCATCTGGAAAAAGAAAATTAAATAATAAACCCAAACAGCAAAAGAGCAATACAAAGATTTATCACACCATATATATGGTGTGACATATGTGTGTGTGTGTGTGTGTGTGTCTATATATATATATGTATATATATTAATTATACATTTAAACATTACAGTTAGCAAATTCACCCATCATTATAGTTCAGCTATTTCAGACTGAGAACAAAGAAAATAATGTTATTAATTGTTGGCAGGTTTTTAACCAGTATTTTAAAACATTACTAATATATACTGAATTGAAATTACTATCAACAGCAGAAGCTTCAACTGGAGACCTATGGTGAAAAATTCTGTTTTAAAGCATACTGTATTTTATTAGAAATGCCTAACTTTAAAACATTAAAATAGATTCATAAAAAATATACATTGACATTATACTTTCCTAACTGTAATTTTGAACTGAAATAAGGGATAAAACCAGTATTAGAGTTTATTGCGTTCTTACTAATAATATTCTAAACATTTACTACTGAATGTTAGATAATTTAATCTTAACTAGTCTTAATAAAATCTGAACTATTGAAAAAATTCAAATTGTAGAGTACAGTATAGTCCATGAAAATTTCTCATAACCCCCTCCTTCCCTGACCAAAAACCTTACTTAGAACAAAATAACTTTTGTAGTTTAAATTTTAATTATGTAGTAATTCAGATGTCTAGCTTTTAGGTATTATTAAGGTTTTAGTCTTTTACCACAAATTACCAAATTGAATTCTGGTCAGTACTTAAACTATGAGGCAAAGATCTTTCAATCTTTACTACAATACTTTAGATTGCTAAGTAACTTAATATTCAATAGTGACACTTCTAATTTTTCATATCTGAGTGGATATGAAGGATATGTCAATGGATGGAGGCAACCTTAAGGGGTATTAGGTAGTTTAGTCTTTGTCTATGGATTCAACTGTAGGATTACTAGGCTTTTCTTTTTGAGGAGGACCAAACCACACAACTATGTCTCAGGAAGCCTATTTATCTGACAAGTAAGAAAAGATAAACACCTGTAAGTTGATGTTTAAAGCCCAAACTAGTTTTGAAGTAACAAGAAAGGGAAAGCTAACAGTTCAGATTTCAGTCACTTTTCATCTAAACCTATCAATGTGTGCACTGGTCCATTAATTATGTGGCACAGCACAAAATGATATGTTAGTCTTCCCTTTTACTCCAGGGTGACAGCTCTGAGGTAAGGTTTTAGTAGGGAAGAAAGAAAAATATTTCCAATACTTTATTTGTTGGTCCTACCAAAGTCATGAATGAAAATGAAAAATTCAAACTGAGAATCAAACCAGTTGTTTTATTGATCACTCTGACAGAACCAAAATAAATTTGAAGAGATGATCTAAAACCTAATATTCTAATGGACCCAGCTCTTCCAGGTTAATGAGATACTCTATCTCGTTTTGTTCTGTAAAGGGCTATACGGTAAATAGTTTAGACGTTTGGGCCACAGTTTCTGTCACAGCTACTCAACTCTACCATTGAGCAAAAGCAGCCATAGATAGTATATAAATGAATGATCAAGGCTGAGTTCCAATAAAATTTGTGGACACTGAAATATAAATGTTATATAAATTTCACTTGTCACAAAACATTATTTTTCTTTTGATTTTTTTCCAACCATTGCAAATATAAAAATCATCCCTAGCTTATAGGTTGCAGAAAAACAGGCATCAGGCTGGATGTAGCCTGGTCGTGTTTAGCAACCCTTGTTTAAGTAGGTTATTTTGATTCTTGTTTTATGGACTTATTTTTGTGCTTCAAAGGGAAAACGTGTCACTGGGATTTAAAAAAAAATCTTGTTTAAAATAAATATTAACATCTTCATCTTCAATATTATATAAGTTATGCACTGTGCAAACATGGAGAAAAAAAATGTTAAATAAGTTCCAAGTAGGGCATGTGATGTGATGAGCACGGGGTGTTCTACACAACTAATAAATTACTGATCAGTATCTCTGAAACTAATGATGTATTATATGTTGGCTAACTGAATTTAAATGAAAATAAACAAATGAATAAGTTCCTGTTGTTTATAAGCTACCCAAATTGGTGTTATTCTGGTATAGCAGCCTAATAGAGACAGTAATAAGAAACTGTATTTTTCACTGCTTGATGAATATAACACACCCAGATTATCCAAATTTATAAAGATTTTAAAAAGTTATTTTGGGGGCGCCTGGGTGGCTCAGTAGGTTAAGGCCTCTGTCTTCGGCTTACATCATGATCACAGGGTCCTGGGATCGAGTCCCGCATCGGGCTCTCTGCTCAGCAGGGAGCCTGCTTCTCTGTCTCTCTCTGCCTGCCTCTCTGCCTGCTTGTGATCTCCATCTGTCAAATAAATAAATAAAATCTTAAAAAAAAAAAAAAGTTATTTTGGCCCATCCTGTCCTCTTAAAAGTAGAAAAACCAATTTCTCTTAAAAACGAGTAATGGTAAAAGTTACCATTCAAATCTCATACAAAGTTAGTTATAAAAAACCGAAGAGATGGGCGAGCCTGGTGGTGGGTATTAAGGAGGGCATGTATTACATGGAGCACTGGGTGTGGTGCATAAACAATGAATCTTGGAACACTGTAAAAAGTTTTTTAAAAATTAAAAAAAAAAACCAGAAGAGCAGGATAATTCCCCTAGAATGAGAGGACTCTCAAAAAACATGCCCACAAGTACATGAAAACTGACCCTAATATTCTAAAGTAAGCTTAAATAAATGAATACACATTATGATAGAAATTATGAAAGAACAACATAAATCAGTATTAGAGAAATCCATAACTGTGGTGATTAAAGAAGCAAGACTTCTTAGAGATTAAAAAACTAAGAAAATGATTAGAAATAAAAGAGGAAAATCATTTCCGAAGTGGAGCATAAACTAGATGTATCACAAAACCAAATAAACCCAATGGCCTAAAATAACTAGAAAATTTGAAGAAGAAAGTACTAGAAAAATAAATAATTGAAGGAAATCATCAACAAAATAAAAGGACAACTTACCGAATTGGGGAAAATATTTGCAAATCTTGTATCAGATAAGGGGTTAATACCCAAAATATATAAAGAATTCATACAACTTAATAGCAAAAAACCCTAAACAACCAATTAAAAATGGGGAGAGAATCTAATAAGGTGCTCCAAATCACTAATCATCAGGGCAATGCAAATTAAAACTAAAGAGAGACATCATCTTATACCTGTTAGAAGGACTATTATCAAAAAGACAACAAAAAAACAAGTGTTGGTGAGGATGTGAAGAAAAGGAAACCCTTGTGTACTGTTAGAATGTACACTGGTGCAGCCAGTATGAAAACACTATGAAGGTTTCCCAAAAATTAAAAATAGAACTACCATATGATCCAGCAATCCCACTCTAGGTGTAAAGCTAAAGGAAATGAAATCAAGATCTTGAGGAGATATCCACACTTCCATGTTCACTGTACCATCATTCACATAACCAAGCAACCTGTGCTATTGTTGGATCAATGGATAAAGAAAATGTGATGTATATACAAACACATACACACAGTGGAGTATTAGTCGTCCATAAAAGAGAATGAAATCTTGCCATTTGCAACAACATGGTTGAACTTAGAAGGTATTATGTTAAGTGAAATAAGTCAGACAGAGAAAGACATACCATATGACTTCATGTTTATGTGCAATCTAATAAGCCAAACAGATGAACAAACAAGCCAAAAGAGAAACAGACCCATAAATACAAAGAACAAACTGATGGTTGCCAGAAGAGAGGGGAATAAAGGAATGGGTGAAGAGGAATGGGAGGTATAAGCTTTCAGTTATGGAATGAATAAAAGTCTTGGGCATTAAAGGTAAAACATCAGGAATGTAATCAGTCATATTTTAATAGTGTTGTATGGTGATGTATGGTAGCTGGGCAGAGCACAACATACAGACCTCTCAAAGCAATATTTTGTATACCTGAAACTATGATTTTAAAAAAATCCTAGAAGTATCACAAAAATCTTTCCACAAAAATCATAGTTGACACTATGAAACACACTTTGATAACTCATGAGGTAGAATTCAGACCAAAAAGAGAAACAAGGACATTTTATAATGCTAAAAGATGCAATTTGTAACAAAGATTTAATAGTTCTGAAAATTCCAAACAATATGACAACAGCCGTCATTAAGCAGAAATTAGAAGAAATGCAAAGAGAATATACTTTCAATTTAACAAAGATCAAGTGGACAAAAAATTAGGATGTAGAAGACCTAAACAACATAATCAGTGAGTTAGATCTTTTAGATCTATAGTAAACTCTGAACTCTGATACTAGAGGGTTACCTTTTGGTAAATGTTCACAGAAACATTCAGGAAAATTAGCCCTATCTTGGGCTACGTACAAGGGAAACTGCAATAAATCTGTTAATATGAGGAAAAGAGAATATCAGGAAGTGTACTCTGAACTCAGAGAATAAAATGAGAAATGAATAATAAAATAAAAATTAAAAGGCCTGCTGGGGTGCATGACTGGCACAATCAGTAGAACGTGTAAGTCTTGATCTCAGGATTGTGAGTTCAAGTCTCACACTAGATGTAGAGATTATTTTTTTTTAATTAAAAGTCCTGTTACCTGGAGATTTGAAAACATAGTATTGCATATTCTTAGATGAAGTTAAATTGCAGAATTTCTTAAAAATAAAAGTAATACATATCTAATATATCAAAATATTTGACTTACACAGGAAAATTTATAGCATTTAAGTTCTATTAAAAATGAAATTCGAAGACTCATGCAGAACTTAAAGCTAAGAAACAAAAACAAAGCAATCTTCTACCCCTCAAAAAAAGGAAAGACAATGAAAGTGAAAGCCAAAATTAATGGTAGAATTTCTTGTGTTTAATTTCTAGAAATTGAAGCTAGAAAACAGAAAAGGAACAGAATAAATCCAGAATTTGCTCATTTGAAAAAAAAAATCAATGTAGACAAATCACTAGCTACCCCTTTTCAAGGGGAAAAGGAAGGACACACAAAAAGAATTAGACATGATAAATGGGGAATGATGATCAAAACAGAAGAAATTTAAAGTATCAAAAGAGACTATTTACAGAACTCTGTGAATATATTTGAAGACTTCATTGGAATGGCCTTTTTTTTTAATTTTTTATTTTTTATAAACATATATTTTTATCCCCAGGTGTACAGGTCTGTGAATCACCAGGTTTACACACTTCATAGCACTCACCAAAGCACATACCCTCCCCAATGTCCATAATCCGACCCCCTTCTCCCAAACTCCCTCCCCCAAGCAACCCTCAGTTTGTTTTGTGAGATTAAGAGGCACTTATGGTTTGTTTCCCTCCCAATCCCATCTTGTTTCATTGATTCTTCTCCTACCCACTTAAGCCCCCATGTTGCATCTCCACTTCCTCATATCAGGGAGATCATTATGATAGTTGTCTTTCTCCGCTTGACTTATTTCGCTAAGCATGATACGCTCTAGTTCCATCCATGTTGTCGCAAATGGCAAGATTTCATTTCTTTTGATGGCTGCATAGTATTCCATTGTGTATATATACCACATCTTCTTGATCCATTCATCTGTTGATGGACATCTAGGTTCTTTCCCTAGTTTGGCTATTGTGGACATTGCTGCTATAAACATTCGGGTGCACGTGCCCCTTTGGATCACTACGTTTGTATCTTTAGGGTAAATACCCAGTAGTGCAATTGCTGGGTCATAGGGCAGTTCTATTTTCAACATTTTGAGGAACCTCCATGCGGTTTTGATTTGTATTTCCCTGATGCCGAGTGATATGGAGCACTTTTTCATGTGTCTGTTGGCCATCTGGATGTCTTCTTTGCAGAAATGTCTGTTCATGTCCTCTGCCCATTTCTTGATTGGATTATTTGTTCTTTGGGTGTTGAGTTTGCTAATTTCTTTATATATTCTGGACACTAGTCCTTTATCTGATATGTCGTTTGCAAATATCTTCTCCCATTCTGTCAATTGTCTTTTGATTTTGTTAACTGTTTCCTTTGCTGTGCAAAAGCTTTTGATCTTGATGAAATCCCAATAGTTCATTTTTGCCCTTGCTTCTTGCCTTTGGCATTGTTCTTAGGAAGATGTTGCTGTGGCTGAGGTCGAAGAGGTTGCTGCCTGTGTTCTCCTCAAGGATTTTGATGGATTCCTTTCACACATTGAGGTCCTTCATCCATTTTGAGTCTATTTTTGTGTGGCCTTTTTTTTTTTTTAAAGATTTTTATTTATTTATTTGACAGAGATCACAAGTAGGCAGAGAGGCAGGCAGAGAGAGAGGAAGGGAAGCAGGCTCCCTGCTGAACAGAGAGCCGGACCTGGGGCTCGATCCCAGGACCCCAAGATCATGACCTGAGCTGAAGGCAGAGGCTTTAACCCACTAAGCCACCCAGTTGCCCCTGCAATGGATAATTTTTAAGACGACTATAATTTACCAGACTAGCATTAAGTCTTAAATGACAAGTTACCATATAAGAAAATAGAACTACTAAAGTACTCTCCCTCAACACTAAAATACCTCGGCCCAGTAGGAAAATTCTACCAAATATGTAAAAACCAGAATATCTCAATGGCTGTTAAACTCTCAAGGCCATTAAAAAGGAGGCAAATTTCAAAGTACACCATTAATGCTGCACCTATCATAGGCATTACTTCTGACCATTCTCCCTCATGAGTATCATTATAACAACTCTTAAATGAAACATTAGCAAATGGATCTAATAGCACATTTTTAAAAATCATGACTAAGTGTGGTTTATTCCTATTGGCAAGGATGGTTTTGTTGGGAAACCAATTAATTCATTATATTCATAGAACTAAGAAGTAAAACCTTATGATCACTTCCACAGATGCAGAAAGGACATTTGACCCAATCAGCTCTCCCCAGGTTAACCTATAAACTTAACACTATGATTATAAAAATACCATCAGACTTTTTCCCCCCAATATCAACAAGTTACTTGTAAAATTTTTTGGAAAGATGAGTAAGTAAGAAAATCCAGGAAAATCCTGCAAAAGAAGAATAAGAGGGAATGATCCCACAGATATTTAAGCATACCATAAAGACTCTATAATTAAAAGTATTATATTGGTATCCTAATCAGAATAGACAATTCCTATGAAATTTAGTATATGAAAAGAGCCATTCAAATCAGTGAGGTAAAGATAAACTTCAGCTTTTTAGTAACTGGAATCTAATAAGTGGAATGATTATACTGGATTTGTTAAAATTGGACTAACTCCTCACACCATAATAAATTCAAGAAGGATGAAAGATCTAAGTCTCAACCTATAAGCACTAGGAAAAAAAAAACATGGGTGAAGTCCAGTATAAGCTGGAATTAGGGAAACTTTCAAGAGTGGTAGGCAAAATGGATCCTCCGAAGATGTCCATATCTGAATCCCTAGAACCTATGAATATGCTGTGCTACATGGCAAAAGGGACTTTGCAAATTATGAAAGGGACTTTCATAATTTTTAGAAACTGTATATTGTATATCTATATTTTTTCATAGTACAATCTTCTAAGAGTAAAATGTTAATTTAAAAAAATGTAATTACATTTGCATTATCCATTTGGGCACAATCTATCAAATGAACCAGAGTCAAAAAAATGTGGCAGTGAAAAGAGGTCGGAAAGTTTTGAAGTGTGAAAGAAATATGAACTTATCTTGCTGGAGGAATCCTCATGGAGAGCTCAAGAGGGAACCTCTCTAGAAGCAAATGAATGGCCCTGTCTGATAACCAGAAAGGAATGAGAGACCTTAGTGCTACAATCTCAAGGAACTGAAGTCAGCCAACAACCTGAATGAGCTTGCAACAAAATCTTCCCCACACAACCTTTAGACACCAGCCCAGCCCAGCCAGCATCTTGATTTCAGTCTTGTAAGGCCCTGAGAAAGGGGACCAGCCAAGCTGCACTGCACGTGGACTTCAACCCACAGAACAGTGCAATAATAGGTGGGCATTCATTTAAGGTGCTAAATTTGTGGTAACTGGTTATGGCAAAAAAAATCAACACACCAAATTTCACAATCTAGAAGTTAAAAGGGAAAAGTGATAAATGTAATAACCTAAAATTAAAATATTTTACAAAGAAAAACCACATTAAACAAATTTTTAAGATACGACTAATGAAAAAATATTTGCAGCTTATGTGAATAAAAATTTAATATCTCTAGGGACACCTGGGTGACTCAGTTAAGCTTCCAGCTTTTGATTTCAGCTCAGGTCATGATCTCAGGATAGTGAAATCGAGCCCCACATTAGGCCCCACACTGGGTGTGGAATCTGCTTAAGATTCTTTCCTTCTCCTTCTGCCCTTCCCCCCACTGCTTGTGCTGTCTCTTAAAAACAAAAACAAAAACAACTTCCTATCTCTAAAATATTAAGAGCTGCTAAATAAAGAAAAAGACCTACATTCTTTTCTTTTTTAAAAATATTTTATTTATTTGACAGAGATCACAAGTAGGTAGAGAGGCAGGCAGATTGAGAGGAGGAAGCAGGCTCCCCGCTGAGCAGAGAGCCCAATGCGAAGCTCGATCTCAGGACCCTGAGATCATGACCTGAGCCAAAGGCAGAGGCTTAACCCACTGAGCCACCCAGGCGCCCCTCTTTTTTTTTTTAAGATTTATTTATTTATTTATTTGACAGACAGAGATCACAAGTAGGCAGAGAGGCGGGGAAGCAGGCTCCCTGCTGAGCAGAGAGCCTGATGCGGGGCTCGATCCCAGGACCCTGAGATCATGACCTGAGCCGAAGGCAGAGGCTTAACCCACTGAACCACCCAGGCACCCCAAGACCCACATTCTTAAAAATGGATTAAAGATAGGAACAGAACGTTCCCATCAAATTAAACCTCCCTGAGATATTTTCCACCTGTTAGATTCTCAAAGTCTGCCAGTATATTCTCTTGGCAAGGTTGGAGGGATGAATACATACACTGCCAGTGGAAATGCAAAAAAAATGTAAGTCCTATATACGAGTATTTGGCAATATCTAATAAATCTATGATGTTACCCTTTGATCCAGAAATCTCACTCACAGAAATCTAACCCAAAGGCACCCATGTCAAAAAAGAAAAAAAAAAAAGCATATATACACACATATATACATGGAAAGATGAATGCACAAAGCTATTCGTGATAGCACTGTTTGTGTATTTTTGTTTAATTTTTATAATAGTTACAATAGAGATAAGAAGGAACCAGGGAAAAGAGTACAGGTGTGGAACTTAGATTTCTTTGAATATGCCTTTGTTTATAGACTAGACTCTGGAACCATTAATTTTATATAATTATAAAACAATAAGCTTCTTAAAAATGTAATCTTGAAATGAAGCAAAGCTAACTAGGTATCCAACTGTTGCCATAATAATGAAGGAATTATTACAAGTGACTTTTAAAAATAACAGTATTTTTTAATCTTTTATTTTTTATAAACATATATTTTTATCCCCAGGGATACAGGTCTGTGAATTGCCAGGTTTACACACTTCAAAGCATTCACCATAGCACATACCCTCCCCAAGGTCCATAATCCCACCCCCCTTCTCCCAACCCCCCTCCCCCCAGCAACCCTCAGTTTGTTTTGTGAGATTAAGAGGCACTTATGGTTTTTCTCCTTCCCAATCCCATCTTGTTTCATTGATTCTTCTCCTACCCACTTAAGCCCCCATGTTGCATCACCACTTCCTCATATCAGGGAGATCATATGATAGTTGTCTTTCTCTGCTTGACTTATTTCGCTAAGCATGATACGCTCTAGTTCCGTCCATGTTGTCGCAAATGGCAAGATTTCATTTCTTTTGATGGCTGCATAGTATTCCATTGTGTTTATATACCACATCTTCTTGATCCATTCATCTGTTGATGGACATCTAGGTTCTTTCCCTAGTTTGGCTATTGTGGACATTGCTGCTATAAACATTCGGGTGCACGTGCCCCTTTGGATCACTACGTTTGTATCTTTAGGGTAAATACCCAGTAGTGCAATTGCTGGGTCATAGGGCAGTTCTATTTTCAACATTTTGAGGAACCTCCATGCTGTTTTCCAGAGTGATTGCACCAGCTTGCATTCCCACCAACAGTGTAGGAGGGTTCCCCTTTCTCCGCATCCTCGCCAGCATCTGTCAGTACCATCCATCTTTTTCAAAGAAATGGAACAAATAATCCTAAAATTTATATGGAACCAGAAAAGACCTCGAATAGCCAAAGGAATATTGAAAAAGAAAGCCAAAGTTGGTGGCATCACAATCCCGGACTTCAAGCTCTATTACAAAGCTGTCATCATCAAGACAGCATGGTACTGGCACAAAAACAGACACCTAGATCAATGGAACAGAATAGAGAGCTCAGAAATAGACCCTCAACTCTACGGTCTACTAATCTTTGACAAAGCAGGAAAGAATGTCCAATGGAAAAAAGATAGCCTCTTCAATAAATGGTGTTGGGAAAATTGGACAGCCACACGCAGAAAAATGAAATTGGACCATTTCCTTACACCACACACAAAAATAGACTCAAAATGGATGAAGGACCTCAATGTGCGAAAGGAATCCATCAAAATCCTTGAGGAGAACACAGGCAGCAACCTCTTCGACCTCAGCCGCAGCAACATCTTCCTAGGAACATCGCCAAAGGCAAGAAGCAAGGGCAAAAATGAACTATTGGGATTTCATCAAGATCAAAAGCTTTTGCGAAGCAAAGGAAACAGTTAACAAAATCAAAAGACAACTGACAGAATGGGAAAAATACAGTATTTTTAACTTTACAACTCAAATAGGTATACCCAAGGATAAAAATAGTCTTTCAAAAAAATCCTTAACTGTTTTATAATCAGATCAGTGGCAGTATTATTGAGAATCCAAGAGTCACACGTGTGGTATAGAATAAAGCAAATGATAGTGATAGTATTAAGAACTAGGATTTTCAACATAAGAGAATGGTGATATAAGTACAGTAACACTGATGAAAAAGAAAAATCACTGGAGACCTGAACTTAAACTGACAATATCAGTATTAACTAATGATGTAGTATCTATTTTTAATGAAAGAGAAACTAAACCAAGCATCAAACAGGATAACAGAACAAATGGAAAAATATTCCATGCCCATGGACTGGAAAAACCAGTATTGTTAAAATGTCCATACTACCCAAAGCAATCTAGGAATGCCTGGTTGGCTCAGTCAATTAAGACTCTTGATTTCAGCTCAGGTCATGATCCCAGGTCATGAAATCAAGCCCCTCTTCAGACTCTGTGCTGGGCATGGAGCCTACTTAAGATTCTATCTTTCCTCTGCCCCTCTCACCCACCCCCCATTTGCTGTCACTCTCTCTCAAAAAAAGTTTTAAAAAACGTTTAAAAAAACCCTACCCCAATAAGCTACAGTTTCAATGCAATCCCTATCAAATATCATCAACAACATTTTTCACAGAACTAGGACAAATAATCCTAAAATTTGTATGGAACCACAAAAGACTTCAAATAGCCAAAGTGTTCTCGAGAAGAAAAGAATAAAGCTGGAGGTATACAATCCCAAATTTCAGGATATACTATAAAGCTATGGGAATCAAAGCAGTATGATACTGGCATAATAACAGACAATGCAGATCTATGGAAATGAATAGAGAGTCCAGAAATAAACTCATACTTTTATAGTAAGATCATCTATGACAAAGGAGGCAAGAATATACAATGGGGAAAAGACAGTCTCTTCAACAAAGTGTTGGGAAAACTGGACAGCTAAATATAAAAGAATGGAAACGGACCACTTTCTTAAGCCATACATAAACTCAAAATGAATGAAAGACCTAAATTGGAGACCTGAAATCATAAAACTCCTGTGAGAATATATAGGCAGTAATATCTTTTACATTGGCCACAGAAACATTTTTCTAGATAGGTCTCCTCTGGCAAGGGAAGCAAAAGGAAAATTACTTTTGCTGAACTGTACCAAAATGAAAACCTTCTGTACAGTGAAGGAAACCATCCACAAAACAAAAAGACAGCCTACTGAATGGGAGAAGATATTTGCAAATGACATATCTGATAAGGGTTAATAACAAAAAATATATAAAGAAGTTAGAAGTTATACATCTTAACTTTGCCCCCAAGTAATTCAATTGAAATCTGGACAGCTGAATAGAAATTTTTCCAAAGAAGTCATATAGCTGGCCAACTGACAAATGAAAAGATGCTCAGCATAACTAATCATCAAACTGAAACCACAAAGATATACATACCACCTCACACCACCAGAATGTCAAAAATCAAAAAGACAAGAAGTAACATGTTGGAGAGGATGTGGAGAAAAAGGAACCCTTGTGTACTGTTGATGGGAATGCAAATTGGTGCAGCCACTGTGGAAAAGTATAGAGATTCCTCAAGAAATTAAAAATAGGGGCAACTGGGTAGCTCGGCCTTTTAAGCATCTGCCTTCGGCTCAGGTCATGATCCCAGGGTCCTAGTCGAGCTCCACATTGGGCTCCCTGCTCAGTGAGGAGCCTGCTTCTCCCTCTTCCACCCAGTCATGCTCTCTCTTGCTATCTCTTTCTCTCTCACACATAAATAAAACCTTTTAAAAATTAAAAATAGAAATAGCGTACAATCTAATATTTCTACTATGTATCTACTAAAATGAAAACACTATTGCAAAAAGATATATGCACCCCTATATTTATTACAGCATTACTTACAATAGGCAATATATGGAAACAAAGTGTCTATAATTATAATGAGTAGATAAAGGAGATGTAAAGTGTATAAACACACATAAAAATATTATTCTGTAAAAAAAAAAAAAGAATGAAATCTTGCCATTTACAACAACATAGATGAACCTAGGAGTATGATACTAAGTGAAATGAGTCAGAGAAAGATAAATACCATATGAGTGCACTCATATGTATAATTTAAGAAACAAATCAACAACAACAACAAAAAAGAAAACTCTTAAATACACAGAATGAACTGGTGGTTGCCAGAGAAGAGGTAAATGGGGCAATGGGTAAAAAAGAGTAGATTAAGAGTACACTTATCTTGATAAGCACTGAGTAAATGCATAGGTTTGTACACCAGTAACTAATATATTAATTATACTTCAATAAAAAATTAAAAGGGGGAATTACTTATCTTTTAAGAGATACAATATAAAATATTTCAATAAAATAATCTGTCTAGGATTTGCTTTAATTATTCCAGAGAGTAGTGTGTGGAAGTGGTAAAGGATTGAGAAGAAATAAGATTGACCATAACTGATAATTGCTGAAGCTAGATGATGGAGAACTAGCTAAGGATTCATTATACTGTTCTCTTTGGTTTCAGACATGTTGAAATTCCATGATAAGGTGTGTGTGTGGGGAAGGGGGTAATATTTAAATAATAAGCTGGCATAAATAAAAATATCCTTGTAAATATCTTTGTAGACATTATGCTAGTGTTTAGGATAAATTTGAAGGGACAGTATTTCTAGACCAAAAAGAGAAATAATTTTTATGCATACTGCCAAATTTCCTTTAAGTGTTGATTTACAACAATATACAATCAACAGTATACGAGATGCGCATTTCTGAAACCCTTACCAACAATCTGAAAAGTTAGGTAATCTGCTCAAGATCAGATGGCATGGCCAAGAATAAAACCCAGATAATGGTCAGTAATTATCATATTGCCTGAGTCAGATTATTAATTTGAACAGTGTTTAAATTTGCAGTTGAGTTCAAAAAAGGAGATGTGTGCTACACATCTTACTTACTTAGCTTACTGCTGTCATGCATTTGTCTTCTGAAATAAATGGCACTGTTTCCTTGATTATCTTATACACTGTTCTTTAAATCTGTCTCCTTTTGTTGGCTTTGCGCCTTCAAAGGAGACATCCATTCCAGTCTAAAATCTCCCAAAGATTTTCAGGGTATACACATTTCAAGATATGCAATACATGGAAGAATGAAAATCTTTTATGACATTGTTTGTTAAACTGACAGCTCTACTTAACAGAAGCCATTAAAATATTTACAAAGTAGCAGCTGCTCTTGTAAAAAAATACAGCTTTTTGGAGGCATAAAAATAAACAAGTTGGTAAGTACAAGGTAAGCCATTTGACGGCTTCTTTGTGTACATTGCACAAGATAAAGAAAATTCTGATATTTACAGACCAATTATACTGTAAAACCTTTTAAGTTAAAAGGACACGGACCAAGTAAGAACTGTTTACAAAAATTCTTCATACTGATCTTTTAAACAATTTAGAAAGTCCCCAGACATAATCTTGTAAGTATTAGGTTTTTTTTTTCTTTTAAATAAGCTTTGTTCTTAGAAGATAATTACATACATGTATACATCTAGAAACTGATTTGGGCATATGGACTACCAGTTTAAAATCTGCTCTAGAAAAACGAAATAAAATTCTAGATAATTTCTGCTTTCTGGCAAACACACAAGTTAACCAATTCAGTGAACTTTAACCCAAACTCTTCTGCTCTCTGCCTACGGAACAAAAATATATGACTATAAAAGTAATAGATCACTAAGGCTATAACCTCTCCCTATCCTATCCTCTGGCTTTACTGCAAAATTCTGCCTCTATAATTTGCTAATTTAAGACGTTATGCTTTGTTTACGAGGTGGCACCAAACTACTAGTCATGCCTACAACCTTCCCAGAAATTTAGTAAGCTCAATATTATATTTTTAAGTAAAGCCACACTAGTATAACTATAATCTAAGACCATCTGACTTAAAATAGTTAACTTCAGAATAAAGACACTGTTAAATTAATTTTTACTGTTCTTCCCTTCTGCTGACATTTCCCCGAACTGCAACAATAATCATTTGCTGCTACAAAGAAGCCTTTTAGTATCTTCCAAGAACTTTTCTTCTCTGCCTCTATGTTGTTAATCTTTATTTCTTCTGACCATTTTCCCTATCCTGCTATCAAACTCTAAGCCTATCAAGGACAGGGATTACTTTCTCTTCATGTTTATATCCCCTATCAGTAGCAACTTGCATAGAGCAGACTCTCAACAAAAGTTTGCTTATATGAATAACCGAAGCTTACTTTCACATTTGAAAATGGAACCACCTGAGAACTCCATTTATTGACATTTATACATTCTCATTTCAGGTTTGTGAATAGCAAAGAGTAAAAATGGCACATGTAATGGTATTCTAGAAAATAAGTTTGCTGATTAAAACACTCCCTACAAACATTTTTTTTCCTTAATACTAATAGATCTCTAAGAAGAATTTATTACTGACAATTACTGGAATCCAAACCATATGTATTTTGTAATAGACATGACAAAAACTGGTAACAATAACAATTGGGAAAAGGACTCAATGTGAGGATAAATGCAATCATCTTTATCTGTGTTAAAGCATTTAGTTTTTACATGTTACAGTTTTACACACATTTTGTGGAAACTAGTGACATCACTGTGGAAGAAGTGATTTTAGAAAGATAGGAGGCTTCAGGCCCCTGCTCCACGGAGACACCAACTTAAAAGCAATATAAAGAACAATATAGCTTTGTGAGAACTTTAGAGACTAGTTAGGGGGCTATAGGACCCACACCAATACATAAACAAGAAAAGGGGTGGTTTCCAAAAAGAAGGAAAAAGTTCATTGCATTTTGCTCACCCTATACAATGCCCCTCTCCTCAGGCAGTGTGTTACAATAGGAAGAATACCACCCAGGAACCAGTCCCTCCCTTGAGACAGAAGAAATAGAGTGGAACTTAAGTACAGTGTCTGGCTTCTCTGGGACCTGCAGAAGGAACTGATTTCTGTCCTTCCTAGCTCAGAGTGTTGATGAGATGCAGTATAGTCTACTTATCAGGTTAGAGACCAGGTGAGGGCCTTGGTGCAATGGAACAGCAGAGGCTCTGCAGTCATGTAGGCAGACACTAGGCAGAAAAAGAAAATACAGGCAGAGGAATTTAACAGAAATAGAAACCGAAATAGAAAACTGATGGGGGAGGGGAGAATGAGAAATCAAAACAGTCAAAAGCACCCATATATACTAAAATAAAAGCACACACACAACCTCAAAAAAGACACATCAGAAAAGGTCTGAGAGGCCCCAGAACCTCTAGCTAGTCCATTTTGTAATGATCTTTCCCTCAACAAAACCAGTCCATAAAGACTAGGAAAAATGGCTATTTGTACAAATGACAAAATCTTGAGAAAAGATCACAGACATACAAAGAAACAGGGAAACGTGGTCTGATCAAAGGATTAAAAACAAGCCCAGAAATTAAAATTAAAGAAATGCATATGTATAAAGTTCCTAAGAACTTAAAGTAATTACCATGATGACCAGTAACCTTAGGGAGAATATAGATAATTACACAAATGAGGAAAACAATGCATAAACAAATGAGAGTATCTGTGAAGAGATAGAAAATATAAAAATAAAACAAAACACAAATTCTGCAGATCAAAAATACAATAATCAAACTGAAAAATTCACCAAAGGAGTTCAAAAACAGACTTCATCAGGCAGAAGAAAGAACTGGCAAGCTTGAACACAGGTCATTTGAAATCATTGAGTCAGAGGAACAAAAAGAAAAAAGAATGAAGAAAAGAATGATAGAGCGTAAGAGACTTATGGAACACCATCAAAGAGGCCACTATATGCATTATAGGAACCCCAGAAAGAAAAAAGAAAAGACAGAAAGCTCATTTGAACAAAATAATAGCTGAAAATGTCCCAAATCTAAGGAAAGAAATGAAAACATACTCAAGAACTCAATGAATTCCAACTAACAAAAGCACAAAGAAACCTACATTATAACCAAACTGTTAAAGTCAAAGAGAATCTTGAAAACAGCAAGAAAAAATGACTCATCATGTACAGAGAAGCCTCAGTAAGATGATCAGATTTCTCAGCAGAAACCTTGCAGATTGCAAGAGAACAGGATAATATACTAAAAGTGCTAGAAGAAAAAAACTATCAACCAAGATTACTGTGTCCTATAAAAATGTGCCTTGAAACTGAAGAAGAAATCAAGATCTTCCCAAATAAAAGCTGAAGAAAGTCAGTACCACTAATCTGCCATACAAAAAAAAAAATGCTAGAATTCTGCAAATGGAACCAGAAAAATGCTAGACAGCAACATGAAGTCATATGAAAGTATTAGGTTACCCAATAAAGAAAGCTAAACACATGAACAAATATAGAATCCGTACTATTGTTGCATAATCTACTTTCAATTCCTATGTAGCATATAAAAGATTAAAAAAAAAACCCTGTAAATCTATGTTAATAGGTATACAATATATAAAGATATGTTTTTTAACAATAACAAATTGGGGGGACAAAACTGTAAAGGACTAAGGTGTTTGTATGAAATTAAATTTATCAGTTTAAAATAGATTTTTTAACTTTTAGGATATTTTATATAATCAAAATTATACAAGAAATACTATAGACTACACAAAAAAAAGGAAATGAGAAAGAAATTGCAGTGTATCAGCATTCACTACCAAAAAAACAAACAAACAAACAAACAAACAAAAACACCCACAAAGGAAAAAAAATGCAGTAAGGGAAATAAAAGACAAAAGCTGTAAGAAATTAGAAAAGAAGTAACAAAATGGCAATGGTACGTCCTTCTGTATCAGTAATTAGTCTAAATGTAAATGGATTAAAATCCGAAGTCAAAAGACATAGACTGGCTGAGTAGATTAAAAAAACACGATCCAGGGACGCCTGGGTGGCTCAGTTGGTTAAGCAGCTGCCTTCGGCTCAGGTCATGATCCCAGGGTCCTGGGATCGAGTCCCGCATCGGGCTCCTTGCTCGGCAGGGAACCTGCTTCTCCCTCTGTCTCTGCATGCCTCTCTGCCTACTTGTGATATCTCTCTCTCTCTCTGACAAATAAATAAAATCTTTAAAAAAAAAAAAAAAACATGATCCAACAATAGGCTGAAAGTGAAGGACGGAAAAGGTATTCTGTACAAATGATAGGACAACAAAGTTGTCTAGTATCAGACAAACAGATTTTGAGGCAAAAATTGTCACAAGAGACAAAGAAGTATATTATATAATGATAAAGAGAACAACTCACAAAGAGGATATAACAATTATAAATTTCTATTTAACAAACACTGACAGAATTGATAGGAGAAATAGAGAGTAACAGAATAATAGTGGGAGACTTCAATACCCTTCTTTCAATAATAGAAGAACAACCAGGCAGAAGATCAGAAAGAAAGGATTCGAGCAGTACTATACACCAAGTGGACCTAACAGACATATGCAGAACACTGACACAATAAGTAAAATATATCCTTCTCAAGTGCACATGGAACATTCCACTGGACAGATCTTAAATCGGGCAAAAACACCCAAGTCTTAACAATATTAAGAAGACTGAAATCAGGGGCGCCTGGGTGGCTCAGTGGGTTAAAGCCTCTGCCTACAGCCCAGGTCATGATCTCAGGGTCCTGGGATCAAGCCCTGCATCAGGCGCTCTGCTCATATCAGGCTCTCTGCTCGGCAGGGAGCCTGCTTCCTCCTCTCTCTCTCTCTGCCTACTCCTGATCTCTTTGTCAAATAAATAAATAAAATATTTTTTAAAAAGAAGACTGAAATCATAAAGTTATCTGTTCTTAATACAATGGAATAAAACTAGAAATCAACAGCAGAAGGAAAACTGAAAAATCTATAAATATACATACATTAGGATTTGTCAGAGAAACAGCACAAATAGAATAGATAAATACATACATACATGCATACATATATGAGGCATTTATTATGAGAATTGGCTCACATGATTGTGGAGATTGAGAAGTCCCCCAATATGCCATCTGCAAGCTTAGAACCAAGAAAGCTGGTGGTATAATTCAATCCAAGTGTGAGGCCTGAGAACAGAAGAGCCAATGGTATAACTCCCAGTATGGGGCCAAAGGCTTGAGAATGGTGGAGAGGGAAGTAGAATGGAGGGGAATGGGGTTGCGTACCATTGGTACAAGTCCCAAAGTCTAAAGGCCCATGAACCAGGAGTTCCAATATCAGAAGGCAGGAGAAGATGGATGTACCAGTTCAAGAAGAGAGAGGTACAATTCATCCTTTCTCTGACTTTTTGTTCTGTTTGGGTCTTGAATAGACTGGAAGATAACTGTCCACACTGGTGAAGTAGACTTCTTTACTTAGTCTACTGATTCAAATGTTAATTGCTTCCTAAACCCATTCACAGACATACCCCAAAATAATGTTTTATTGCCTATTCAGGCACCCCTTAGCTCAGTAAAGTTGACACATAAAATTAACCAGCAAGACATGGAGATTAAACTACACACTTTTAAATAACCAATAGGACAAGGAAGAAATCACAAGGGAAATTAGAAAATATCTTGATATCCAGGATCTATAATGAACTCCTCAAACTCAACACACACAAAACAGGCAATCATATCAAAAAATGGGTAGAAGATATGAACAGATGCTTCTCCAATCAAGACATACAAATGGCTATCAGACACATGAAAAAATGTTCATCATCACTAGCCATCAGGGAGATTCAAATTAAAACCACATTGAGATATCACCTTACACCAGTTAGAATGGCCAAAATTAACAAGACAGGAAACAACATGTGTGGGAGGGGGTGTGGAGAAAGGGGAACCCTCTTCCACTGTTGGTGAGAATGCAGGTTGGTGCAGCCTCTTTGGAGAACAGTGTGGAGATTTCTCAAGAAATTAAAAATAGAACTTCCCTATGACCCTGCAATTGCACTACTGGGTATTTACCCCAAAGATACAGATGTCGTGAAAAGAAGGGCCATCTGTACCCCCAATGTTTATAGCAGCAATGGCCACGGTCGCCAAACTATGGAAAGAACCAAGCTGCCCTTCAACGGATGAATGGATAAGGAAAATGTGGTCCATATACACTATGGAGTATTATGCCTCCATCAGAAAGGATGAATACCCAACTTTTGTAGCAACATGGACGGGACTGGAAGAGATTATGCTGAGTGAAATAAGTCAAGCAGAGAGAGTCAATTATCATATGGTTTCACTTATTTGTGGAGCATAACAAATAGCATGGAAGACATGGGGAGTTAGAGAGGAAGGGAGTTGGGGTAAATTGGAAGGGGAGGTGAATTATGAGAGACTATGGACTCTGAAAAACAATCTGAGGGGTTTGAAGTGGCGGGGGGGTGGTAGGTTGGGGTACCAGGTGGTGGGTATTATAGAGGGCACGGATTGCATGGAGCACTGGGTGTGGTGAAAAAATAATGAATACTGTTATGCTGAAAATAACTAAATTAATATTTAAAAAAAAAGTAAAGAAAATATCTTGACACAGATGAAAATGAAAACACAACATACCCAAATTTATGGGATGCTGCAAAAGCAGTGCTAAGAGAGAAGTTTATATCAGTAAATGTTTACATTAAAAAAGGGGAAAGATCTCAGATCAAAACTTAACTTTACACCTCAGGAACTGAAAAAGAAGATCTAAGCCCCAAGTTAACAGAAGGAAGGAAATAACAAAGATCAAATAAATGAAATGGAGACCAGAAAAAAACAATAGAAAAGACCAAGGAAACTAAGAGGTTTTTTGTTTATGGTTTTTTTGGTTTTTTTTTTTAACTTCAACAAAAATTGACAAGTCATTAGCTAGATTATGGAAGAAAAAATAAAAAAGGAATGATTCTAAAGTGAAAGGGGCTGCTACAACCAATACCACAGAAATAAAAAGTATTTTAGGTGTATTATGAACAATCACATGCCTACAAATTGTAAAACATAGAAGGAATGGAAAAATTCTAGAAATGGATAAATCAAAAAGAAAAGTCTAGGATTTGATGACTTCAAGGGAAATTCTACTACACATTAAAAGAAGAATTAACACCAATCCTCCTCAAACTTGTACTAAAACTAAACAGAAAACAACATCCCAAACTCGTTCTATGAAGCCATCATTACTCTATGTAGGAGTGCTGACAATACTGATTTCACCTTTGGCCCACCATCTTGTTCATGTTCGCCCAAAGACCTCTCTTGGGGTACATATTCCAGGCCCCTTAGAGATTAATACACATACCTTAGAAAGCCTGCCAAGGTCAGGATAGGGGGAGGCATGTTCTGGCCTCCCATGAGTCTGTCAGCAATAACATAGTCTTTTCCCCTCCTGACACACAGGTGGTGCCATAGAATCTAATTAAAGTTTAGCCATCAATTAGGTGCATGCAAACCCTTTGTGGTGTGTGTGAACACTTTAATCTCACTGCACTGTCATTTGTGGCCCCTTGCTCTAATAAAATCTGTGGACTACCGTCTGGATTTTGTGGAAAATAACTGTGCAGTTGCCATGGATCATCTTCCACCTGATCTCCCCCCATCAATAAGTTACCCTTAATAGAACTCTGTGTAAACTGTAAGGAGTCACCTCCTTTGTTTTCCTGTCTCAAAGTGCCTTCTCAATTCAGGGTACTTTGATGTCCCTTCTCCACTTTCTAGCACCCTAATACCAAAGCCAAAGACACTAAAGAATAGACCACTATCTCTGATAAATGTTGATGCAAAATTCTTAACAAAATACTAGTAAACCAAATTCAGCAGCATATTAAAAAGACTATACTTCAAGTAATTTATTTCTGAAATGTAAGAACAGTTCAACCTACAAAAGTAAATTGATGTAATACACCACATTAACAGAATAAAGGACAGGAAACTATGTATTTCTCAATTGATACAGAAAAGGCATTTAGCAAAACTCAATACCCTTTCATGATAGAAACTCAATAAATTAACTCTAGAAGGAAATTACCTTGACCTAAAAAGACCAAACTAAAATTATTATAATCCCACAGCTAACATCATAGTCAATATTGAAAAACTGAAAGCTTTTCCTCTATAATCACGAACAAGACAAAGATGCCCTCTTTCTCTATTTCTTTTCAACATAGTATTAGAAATACCAGCCAGCACAATTGGGAAATAAAATAAATAAAAGGCATCCAAATCAGAAACAGACTCTTAATTATAGAGAAGAAACTGATGATTGCCAGAGGAGAGGTAGATAGGGGGATAGGTAAAATGGGGATTAAGGAGTGTGCTTGCTGTGATGAGTACTGGGTGTTGTGTGCAAGTGTTGAATCACTGTATAGTATACCTAAAACTAATATTACACTGTATGTTAACTAACTTGAATTTAAATACAAACTTTTAAAAAATTAAGTGAACAATTTGTAAAGAAAATTTTAAAAAGAATTCCATTTACAAGAGCATCAAAAAAATTAAAAATCTTAGGAATAAACCTGAGGTAAAAGACTTGTACACTGGAAAATAGAAAACACTGCAGAAAGAAAATAAACACAGCACTAAGTGAAAAAAAGCATCCCTTTTGTTCATGGATTGTAGGATTTATTTTTAAAATGCCCATACATCCCAAAGGAATCTATGGATTCAATGTAATTCTTATCAAAATCCCAATGACATATTTTACAAAAAGAGAAAAACCCACCTAAAATTCATTTGGAATCTCAAAGAGACCCTGAAGAATCAAATAGTTTTGATAAAGAATAAACCTGAAGAACTCACACATCCTCTCTTCAAAACTTACTCCAAAGTTACAGCAATAAAAACATTATAGTACTGGCATTAAAACAGACATATAGACTGATGGAATAAAATAGACCAGAAATAAACCTTTACATATATGGCCAAATGATTTTCAACAAGGGTACCAAGTCCATTTGGTGAGGAAAAGGAAAATCTTTTCAACAAATGGTGCTTGGAAAACTGGATATCTATATTTTTAAAAATGAAGTTGGACCCTTAACTTGTACTATATATGAAAATTAACTCAAAATGGATCAAAGACCTAAACGTAAGACTTAAACTACAAAAGTTTAGGGAGCAAAAAGGGGGAAAAGCTTCATGACATTGAATTTGGCAATGTTTACTTGGAGAGGATACCAGAAGTATAGGCAACAAGAGTAAAAATGTAAAACTTTTATTCATGAAAGGACACTATCAACAGAATGAAAAGGCAGCCTATGAAATGGGAGAAAATACCTGAAAATCATATGTCTGATAAGGGATTAATAATATTAATATAAAGTACTCCTAAAACTCAACAACGAGAATCAAACAACCTGATTCAAAAATGGGCAAAGGGACCTGAATAGATATTTCACCGATGAAGATAAACAAATGGCCAATAAGGACATGAAAATATGTTCAACATCACCAATAATTATGGAAATGCAAATCTGTATGCAAGATTATGCAAATATGTATGCAAGAAATGCAAGACTGTAATGAGGTATCAACTCACACCCATTAGGATGGCTCTAATTAAAAAAAAAAAAAGAAAATGACAAGTGTTGGCAAAGTTGTGGAAAAATTGGAGCACTTTTGGTAGGACTGTGAAATGGTGCAACCACAAAGAAGACAACATGGTGGTTCATTAATTAAAAACAGTTGGGGCATCTGGCTGGCTCAGTCAGAGGAGCATGTGACTCTTTATCCGGGAGTCATGAGTTTGAGCCCCACACTGGGTGTAGAGATTACTTAAATAAAACTTAACTAAAGAAATTAATTTAAGAAATTAAAAACAAAACTTACATATAATCCAGCAACCCCACTTACAGGTATATATCCAAAGGAAGTATAATCAGGGTATCAGAAAGATATTTGCACACCCATCTTTGTAACAGAATTATTCACAATAGCCAGAAGCTGGAAGCAATCCAAATTTCCATGCATGGACAAATGGATAAGCAAAATGTGGTATATACATATGGTGGAATATCATTCAGCCTTTAAAAAGGAGGGAAATCCTAAAACATGGATGAACCTTGAAGACATTCTGCAGAGGGAAATATGCCAGTCACATAAATGCAAACACTACATGAAACACTTAAGTGAAGTATCCAAAGTAGTCAGATTTATAGAAACAGAAAGCAAAATGGTGGTTACCAGGGCTAGAGGAAGGGAAAGAGAAATAAATGGGGAGCTGTTTAATGGGTGTACAGTATCAATTTTATAAGCAGAAAAAAATTTTGGAGATCTTTTGTACAATAAGATGAATATACTTAATACTACTGTACTGCACACTTAAAAAATGGTTAACAGGGTAAACACACACACACAGTGTGGTCCTAATAAATTTAATAAAACTTACGTTTAATAAAACTTATGTTTCTTTAAATATATATTTCACAACTTCAACATGTTTCACAGTTTTTCTAAATAATGCCCTAAGCTGCCAATTTTAAAAAGTTTGCTCTGTACATCGGTATGATGTGGGAATAGCAAACTCTCTACATACTTTAAAATTCCAATTAAAATGAGTAAATATTGGAAAAAATACATTCCTGTAAAAGATACTTTCCTTTTTTGCTTTCAAATTGTGTTCTATATGTGGGAAATAAAATAATTTACTTCTCTTCATTTTATAATATAATAAAGTATTCCAGTAGTTGGTTAACAAAAACAAAAAATATTTGATTAATAAAATGCTGGATAAAACACTATGAATGGGGGTGGCGGGTGGCTCAGTCATTAAGCATCTGTCTTTGGCTCAGGTCATGATCCTCAGGTCCTGGGATTGAGTCCCGTGTCTGGCTCCCTGCTCTGCAGGAAACCTGTTTCTCCCTCTTGCACTCCCCCTGCTTGTGTTCCCTCTCTCACCATCTTTCTGTCAAATAAATAAAATCTTAAAAAAAAAAAAGAAAGAAAAAACACTATGGGAAAGTTATGAATGGATTTTTAAACTTAAAATGTGAACTTAAAAACACTAATTATTTAGTTACCAAATTCTCCTGGTTGAGCTAAGTGTCAGAATGACAGAAGTCATACAGGGACTAGGACTACAAGATTCACACTATATAGTTAACTGACAAATTTTTAAAAAGTTTCATCAGGCTGTGCAGAAGTTTACCTGTAATCATACTTACAAAGGAGTTAGCAGAAATTTTACTTGATTTTTATTCATATCTCAATCATTTTTTAACAGAACTCCTGGGGCCTTTGGACAGAGGAGATAAGCTAAATGAAGCTTTTGTTGGCCTGTCTTTAGATCCTCAAGGAGAAGACACATTTCCAGATGACCTTCCTCCCTTTTGTTCAATTCAGAAACATATTATTCAACAAAGAACAGTGAATGTCTTCTCTAATAGGTAAGATACATTGAACTGAGAAAAGTGCTCCACAAAATATTTAGTACTAAACAAATATTCCCTGTTTAAAAGCAAACTAATACTTAAGCAAGAATATTTCAAAATGTCAAAGAAAAAAATATGCATTTTCTCATGATGGTGACTTTGCAGTAATTTGGTCATGTGAGAGCAGGTATGATGGAGGAAGAATTCAGTGTAAACAGAATATTGTTAGAGTGAATGTTATTCCAGGCCAAGATGAACATGAAATTACTATAACATATCAAAGTCTATTTTTATTCTGTTGTTAAATTTTAGAATTGTTAGATTATTAGATTAAAATATTTTAGTATATTTAGTATGTTTAGTATATTTAGGTTGTAATTCATATGATCATAATTATGCAACTTTGTCATTAGTTCCTGAAATCTGATAAATCATAATTTCATATCTATCTAGCTGAATATATAGGTTGTTAAGAAAAGCAGGATAAATGTGAAATAAAAATACTAAACAAAGTAATATTATTTATAATGGTAATTATGTTAGTTACCATTATAATTTGCTCTGACGCAAAGGTCAGCATACTTTTTGTGTAAAGCACCAGATATTTGGCTCTGTGGATCATATAGACTTTATCACAATCCTCAACTCTGCTACTGTGGTATGAAAGCAGCCACAGAAAATACATAAATAAATGAGAGTGGCTTTGTTATAATAAAACTTTATTTACAAAAACAGGCAGTGGCCAGGATTTGGCCCCTGTTCTGCAGTTTACATGTCTGCTTTTAGGGAACCCAACTACATGCAATAATTGTGAAAAGGCCATATTTTTTATATATATCATAAGAATTTCATATCAGTTATACATATATACTTATAATATCCTTGAAGAAAATGCCTTAAACTACATAGTTTGATTAAAGGTAAATAAAGGAGCAGAATTTCCAGGTATGGCAGCGTTTAGAGGTTAGTAAATCCTCTCCCCAGAAAACAGTTATAAACTGGACAAAAATTACCATTTCAGAGCTCTGTAAATCAAATAGGGGCAAACAACAGATTGATAAGCATTTATTCATGAAAAAATGCTGAACTTCTAGCAATAAAGGGGAAATCTGATGTTCTGGAGCTGCTCCCATCCTTTCTTGACCCCCAAGCGAGTTCAGCATTCTAGTCCTACTAAGGTAGGATGGGCTGTGAAAAACAACAGCTGACTTGATTTGGAGCTTAGAGTGGAAGAACCCTGCCTGCAGCATTATCAATAAAAACAGCAAACTAACTGTAAGTAAAAGTAACAAATCTGATAGGAAATGAACCTAAAAAGCCACAGCTCTACTAGTCTGCTTAGGTCAAGTGACAGAATGGGGTCTAGGCAAAAAAAATTTAACAGGAAGATCCTGGAATAAGAGAATCAAAGAGGGTCTAATTAAGCTCCCTACACATTCCTGATAGAGTTGTATGACCTTTTATCTTGTAGGACCCTAAATTTCCCCCTTTTGCTTCTTTCTTTCTTCACATCCAACTGCCAGAAGGTGCCTCTCCCTTTTTGCCCTTCTTCATCCATCCATCTCCCCACCACAGAAGCTGTGGATTTAAAAAAACTATCCCTTCACACTTCATGGTATAGTTCATGCTCTCATCTACAAGAACACCAGGAAGCAGACATCATACACTGGGATTTGGCATTTTTTCCATCTTATTTACAGTTGTCTGGAAGTTCTCTGTCAAGTCATGCTGAAAGTGAGGCTTTTATGTAGTTTCTTTTCTTGTGTTCTACATCATTTATAGAGGAAATACTGGGAAGTAGAAAGAAAGACAGCCACTATTATCTTCAACTACCAGGAAGCCTACTTCTTTATATACGTTTTTAAAAATGATTTCACTGGGGTATAATTTACATGCACCATAAAATTTGCCCTTTGTAAGTATACAATTCAATGATGTTTGCTGAATTTATAAAGTTATGCAACTACCACCCCAGCGTTTTTAGAACATTTCCATTGCTGCAAAGTTCCCCTGTGCCAACTTACAATGCATTCCCATTCCAACCTCCAGCCTGAACCAGTCACTGGTCTGCTTTCTGCCTCTAGAGGAATTTGATATAAATGAAATCTTATAGTCTGGAAACTTCATATAAATGAGCTCAGACAATATGTTGTCTTTTGTGTCAGGTTATTTTCACTTAGCATTATGGTTTCTTAGTTTCATACATGTTGTAGCCTACAGTTTATGCCTTTTTCATTTCTAAATAGTATTCCATTGTAGGGATCTACCACATTTTGAATATCTACTCACCAGCTGCTGGATATTTTTAATTACTTCCAGATTTGGGCTATTATGAATAATATTGTTATAAATAGTCACATTTCAGTCTTCAAGGGGACATAATGTTTTCATTCCCCATGGGTAGATATCTAGGAATGGAATTGCTGGATCATATTTTAAGTTTATATTTATCTTGTTAGTTTTTAGAAACTACCAAATTGTTTTCCAAAGTGACAACATTGTATATACCCATCAGCAATGTATGAGGGCTCTGGTTTCTCCATATCTTTACCTGTGGCTGATACTGTCTTTTTTATTATAATCATTCTACTGGTATAGAATAGTATCTCATTATGATTTTAATTTGCATTTTCCTAATGATTAATGATATTGAGCATTTTTATGTGATTATTAGCCATTAGTATATCTTTTTTGGTGAAACATCTATTCAAAATTTGTTCATTTTTATTTTTTAAATTATTTATTTATTTGTTTGTTTGTTTGTTTTGTTTAACAGACAGAGATCACAAGTAGGCAGAGACACAGACAGAGAGGGAGAGGAGGAAGCAGGCTCCCTGCTTCCTGAGCAGAGAGCCCGATGTGGGACGTGATCCCAGGACTCTGGGATCATGACCTGAGCTGAAGACAGAGGCATTAACCCACTGAGCCACCCAGGCATCCCAAAATTTGTTCATTTTTAAAATAAGTTCTCTTATTATTGAATTATAAGACCTCTTTATATATTCTTAATTGTTAAGTCCTTAATCAAATATATGATTTGCAAATATTTTCTCCCAGTTTGTGGCTTGCCCTTTCATTTTCCTAATCATGTCTTTTGAAGTGCAAAAGTTTCAAAGTTTGGTAAAACCCGGTGTAGTTATAATTTCTTTTATTGACTATGCTTTTGTTTTGTATAGAGGAAATTTTTTTCTAACTTAAAATCACAAAATTTTCTCTTGTGTTTTCTTCTGGAAGTTTTATAGTTTTAGCTCTTACACTGATTCCATTTTGAGTTAATTTTTATGTATGATGTGATATAAAGTGTCTAAGTTCATTATTTTCTACATGAAAATTCAGTTACCTTTATACATTTGTCAAAAATCAGTTACCATAGGTGTAAAGATTTATTTCTGAATTTGGCATTCTGTTCCAGTGGTCTCTATCTACCTTCACACAACAAAGTGCCAGACTTAGTCATACTGAGGGCTCCATTGAACTAGAATCTTCTAAAATGCATTCCAATACCACAAAAATAAGCAGGAAAAAGATGAACACTTATATACAGTTACTTCAAAGAAACAGAAAATGACACCAATGTATATCAATTGAAAAAAATTCTCACCCCCCCCCAACAAAACCACCATGAAGTAGGAGAAAACTCTAACAATACTCCATGAAAAATTAAATTTATTCAAACAAGCAGCTGGGTACATGGAAATCCACTCTGAATTAGAAGGACAAAAACAAAGAGGGGGTGGGAAAGGAGGAAGTTCATTGCATTCAAGAAAGAAAGAAAAGAAAGATATCGTTTTTTTAAAATTTTTTATTTTTTTATAAATATATATTTTTATCCCCCCAGGGTACAGGACTGTGAATCATCAGGTTTACACACTTCACAGCACTCACCATAGCACATACCCTCCCCAATGTCCATAACCCCACCCCCTTCTCCCGGCCCCCTCCCCCCAGCAACCCTCAGTTTGTTTTGTGAGATTAAGAGTCACTTATGGTTTGTCTCCCTCCCAATCCCATCTTGTTTCATTGATTCTTCTCCTACCCGCATAACCCCCCATGTTGCATCTCCACTTCCTCATATCAGGGAGATCATATGATAGTTGTCTTTCTCTGCTTGACTTATTTTGCTAAGCATGATACGCTCTAGTTCCATCCACGTTGTCGCAAATGGCAAGATTTCTTTTCTTTTGATGGCTGCATAGTATTCCATTGTGTATATATACCACCTATTCTTTATCCATTCATCTGTTGATGGACATCTAGGTTCTTTCCATAGTTGGGCTATTGTGGACATTGCTGCTATAAACATTCGGGTGCACGTGCCCCTTCGGATCACTACGTTTGTATCTTTAGAGTAAATACCCAGTACTGCAATTGCTGGGTCATAGGGCAGTTCTATTTTCAACATTTTGAGGAACCTCCATGCTGTTTTCCAGAGTGGTTGCACCAGCTTGCATTCCCACCAACAGTGTAGGAGGGTTCCCCTTTCTCCACATCCTCGCGAGCATCTGTCATTTCCTGACTTGTTAATTTTAGCCATTCTGACTGGTGTGAGGTGATATCTCATTGTGGTTTTGATTTGTATTTCCCTGATGCCGAGTGATATGGAGCACTTTTTCATGTGTCTGTTGGCCATCTGGATGTCTTTTTTTTTTTTTTTTTTTTTGGCATATAACTTTTATTTTTTTATTTTTTTTACAGTTTTTTAAATTTATTTTTTATTTTCAGCATAACAGTATTCATTATTTTGCACCACACCCAGTGCTCCATGCAATCCGTGTCCTCTATAATACCCACCACCTGGTAGCCTGACCTCCCATCCCCCGCCCCTTCAAAACCCTCAGATTGTTTTTGTGTGATGTCTTCTTTTTTTTTTTTTTTCTTAAAGATTTTATCCATTTATTTGACAGAGAGAGATCACAAGTAGGCAGAGAGGCAGGCAGAGAGAGAGAGGAGGAAACAGGCTCCCCGCCAAGCAGAGAGCCCGATGTGGGACTCGATCCCAGGACCCTGAGATCACGACCCGAGCCGAAGGCAGCGGCTCAACCCACTGAGCCACCCAGGTGCCCTTGTGTGATGTCTTCTTTGCAGAAATGTCTGTTCATGTCCTCTGCCCATTTCTTGATTGGATTCTTTGTTCTTTGGGTGTTGAGTTTGCTAAGTTCTTTATAGATTTTGGACCCTAGCCCTTTATCTGGTAAGTCGTTTGCAAATATCTTCTCCCATTCTGTCAGTTGTCTTTTGGTTTTGTTAACTGTTTCCTTTGCTGTGCAAAAGCTTTTGATCTTGATGAAATCCCAGTAGTTCATTTTTGCCCTTCCCTTGCTTTCCCTTGCCTTCCCTTGCCTTTGGCGATTGTTCCTAGGAAGATGTTGCTGCGGCTGAGGTCAAAGAGGTTGCTGCCTCTGTTCTCCTCAAGGATTTTGATGGATTCCTTTCTCACATTGAGGTCCTTCATCCATTTTGAGTCTGTTTTCGTGTGTGGTGTAAGAAAATGGTCCAATTTCATTTTTCTGCATGTGGCTGTCCAATTCTCCCAACACCATTTATTGAAGAGGCTGTCTTTTTTCCATTGGACATTCTTTCCTGCTTTGTCAAAGATTAGTTGACCATAGAGTTGAGGGTCTATTTCTGGGCTCTCTATTCTGTTCCATTGATCTATGTGTCTGTTTTTGTGCCAGTACCATGCTGTCTTGATGATGACAGCTTTGTAATAGAGCTTGAAGTCCGGAATTGTGATGCCACCAACTTTGGCTTTGAAAAGAAAAATATCTTAAAAATGAAATATTTTAAGGCACCCAAATGTGAATAAATTCAAATTAAAATTTAATAAAAGGCACTGAAAATGGCAGAAAACAAGACAATGAAAAGGAGATAAAGAAAAAAAGACAAGGGAGAAAGTAATGGAAAGAGAAATAAGGCGCAGAAGTAAGAGCATCTGTACGATTTGATTCACTGGAATCAGAATTAATATTTAAAACTATAATCCAGGGAAATGTTTCAGAAAGAAATATTTTTTAAAAGATTTGGTTTACATATCAAAAGATTAAACCAAGAGGTCCCTGGGTGATGGTTCAGTCGGTTAAGCATCTGCCTTCAGCTCAGGTCATGAACCAGGGTCTTCGGATGGAGCCCCACATCAGGCTCAGCGGGGAGTCTGGTTCTCCCTCTCCCTCTGCCCTCCCTCCCACTCATTCTCTCTCTCTCTCAAATAAATAAAATCTTAAAAACAAAAATTATACCAAATGCCTGAGAAAAACTTATAAAAATCAGTTTGAAGACATATATTAACAAAATTCTTAGATTTCAATTATTAGTTTTAAAAATCTGCAAGGCCTCCTTGTAGAAAGATCAAATGCTGAAGAATTAAATAAGCATCACACTTTTCAAAAATAAAATACAAGGTAAGGCAAAAGTAGAGCAACAGTTTTTTAAAATGCAATGAAAAGAATTGTAAACCAATGATTTCATATCTATCCAGGCTCTCCTTCAAGTATCAAGGCTAAAGAAAAATAATTTCCATGAACCCTTCTTGAGAACATACTAGAGGAAAAGCTTCATCCAATCATGAGATAACTGGAAGAACTTCAGCAAAAGAACTAATTCTGAACATTTTAATACATTTAAGTGTAGACAAAAGACCAGAATGAGGGGCACCTGGGTGGCTCATTCTGTTGAGCAACAGACTCTTGGTTTTTGCTCAGGTCCTGGGATCCAGCCCCACAATGGGTTCCACAGTGGGTACGGAGTCTGCTTGAGGATTTTTTCTCTCCCTTTCTCCTCCCCCTACTCACACACACATTTGTGCATGCACTCAAATAAAAAAATAAATCTTAAAAAAAAAACGGGGAGTAGAAAGGTAAATGTGGAAGACATGTGCAGGTATTAAATAGAAATGATACAACTAAAAAAATGGGAGGGGAACAAAATGAAAGAGAAAAGTAGACTAAGCTGTGATTGTTGTAGAGACATAGGTGGAAGTTAAAAGACAACAATAAACACTGATACATCAGATAATTAAAGGTTAACTAAGAAGAGGCTAAGGGCATTAGAAAAGATATCAGTACAAAGATAACCACTAAAACTAAAATACAAACCTTCCCAAGAAATACACCCACTTAAGAAGTATAAGCAAATATTATAAAATTCATATAATTATAAAATATTCATAGAGACATCAAGAACATCAGTCATATCAATATCAATTAATATAAATAGATTTACCTCATCTATTAATAGAAAAAGATTTTTCGTATGCCCACAAACCAAGATCCAGGTATATTCTGTATACAAGAGAGACATCTAGGAGGCACCTGGGTGGGTCAGTCGGTTGAGCTTCTGACTATTGTTTTTGGCTCAGGTCATGATATCGTGGGTCCTGGGACTGAGCCCAGCTTCAGGTTCCATGCTCTGCAGGGAGTCTGCTTGAAGATTCTCTCCCTCTGCTCCTCCCCCAATTTGTGCTAAAATAAATAAATCTTTAAAGAGATATATCTAAAATAAATTGATCTAGAAAAGCTAAAAATAAAGAGATGAGAAAAGATAGCCTTGGCAAATGAAATTAAGAAACCAACAGAAACCCTGGTTATAGAATGAACAGAATTCAAGCCCCCAAGTATTAAATATTAACAAAGACATACTGACTTCCAGAGGTGCCTAGGTGGCTCAGGTCATGATCTCAGGGTCCTGGGATTGAGCCCCCGCATCAGGTTCTCTGCTCAGCAGGGAACCTACTTACCCCTCTCTCTCTGCTTGCCTCTCTGCCTACTTGTGATTTCTCTCTCTCTGTGTCAAATAAATAAATAAATAAACAAAAATTATTTAATTAAAACAAAATGAAATATTGATGTCCAAATTTTGCAACAAAGATAAAACCAATATGTAAGCACCAGTTAACACAGAAACCACCTCTATGAAGTTACAACTATAGAAATGCAAGGAAACATAGATACTAATAACAGGAGACTTTAACCCATTATTCTTATTATAAAATAGATTAAGTAGGCAAAAAATAAGGAGAAAGAACACCTAAACAATATGACTAATGTAGATATTATGGATATTTATCAAATTCTACACTCTGATAATAGAAAATAGATTTTTTCCCCAAATATTCGTCAAAAAAATAAATGATCTTATATTAGGTTCCAAAAGGATATCACTAAGTTCTATAAGAAAGAACTATTAGAAATACTCTGTGATCACAATGCAATACAACTAGAAATGTTTAACAAGAAACAAAATGACCATCCTCCTAGAAATTTTAAAGCCTTCTATTAAACAACTCTTGCATGAAAGAAGAAAACACAATGTGAATTTTTAAAAAAAATAATTATAATGAAACTGCATATCACAATCTATGGGATGTATTGAAAGTAATAATTAGAAGAAAAGTACTATCACTAAACACTTTATTCAGAGAAAATGAAAAAACAAAATAAACTAATTCCAGTGTAAAATCTGAAAAATAACAAGAAACTAAAGCAAAATAAGTAAAAGGAAAGGAAATAATAAAGATAAAAGCAAAAATTAACGAGGCAGAGTGGAGGTTAGGAAATTCTCCTAAATGTGTAGAGAGTAAATATTTTAGGCTTGTGGGGCCACATGTTCCTTCCTGCAATTACTCAACTCTTGTTCCAGCACAAAAGTAGCTGTTTGTAATACATGAAATGAATGAACATGGCTGTGATCCAGTAAAACTTTATTTATACAAAGAAGTGACTAGCTGACAGGCCACAGTTTACTGACCCCCTAAGGTAGAAGTTTAAAAATGAAAATAAAAATTATAGACCTGACTAAATCTAGATGTTTTTGAAAAAAAGAAAATAGACTTGATCAAACTGACTTGCTCAAGATAAAAAGAGAGAAAGCATAAATATACAAAATAAGAAGTGGCACACAGAGGAAGGAATTAACCATTGTAACAGATTTTTTTTTTAAAGATTTTATTTATTTATTTGACAGAGATCACAGTAGGAAGAGAGGCAGGCAGAGAGAGGGGAAGGGAAGGAAGCAGGCCCCTGCCGAGCAGAGAGCCCGACGCGGGACTCGATCCCAGGACCCTGAGATCATGACCTGAGCCGAAGGCAGTGGCTTAACCCACTGAGCCACCCAGGCGCCCACAGATTTTTTTTTTTTTAATCATAAGAGAACACTTTCTAGATTTCCATGCAAATACATTTAAAAGCAGAAGAAAACTTCCTAGGTAATTACAAATCGCCAAACATAACCACCATTAGATTTAGAAATCTGAAGCAGACCAATTTCCATGAAAGAAACAGACAAAATTCTTAAGTACCATATGAAAAAAGGTCCAGATGTTTTGATTGGCGAATTCTACCTCCAAGCCTTGTTAAAAGGACAGATATTTTAATTTGCTGTATGAACTGTTCCAATACATTAAAATTAAAGAAAAACTTTCTACAGTACAAAAAAATGATGACTACAAGTGAATAGTACCCATAAATATCAATGTAAAAATAATAAGGATTACCAAGTAAAATTCAACCCCTAGATCTATCTGACATTACAAGGTTGGTTCAATGTTACCAAATCCATTGAGATCATACTGCATACTAATAGATCTATGGTTAATAAAAATCACATGATTATTTCTATAGATGCTGAAAATGCCTTTACAAAATACAACCATCTTCCTGATAAAAAAACACTAAAGAAAATAGGAATTGAGGATATATTCTCACATAAGTATATATACGTACATGCGTATATAGTTTTATATATACATATATAACTTAGTCCTAATGCTAGTATCTTTTTTAAAAATTATTTATTTTTTTCAACATAGCACGTACCCTCCCCAATGTCCATTACCCAGGCACTCCAGCTAGTATCTTATTTAATGGGGAATCACTAAGAGCATTTCTGCCAAGATCAGAAACAAGACAAGAATACCCACTATCTCTGCTACTACTTAGCACTGTTCTAGAGTTATTAGCCATTACAATTAGATAAATCAACTAGATCAAAGGGCAAACCATGGCCCACTGGCCAAGTCCAAACCTGCTGACTCTTCTTATAAATAAAGTTTTATTAGTACATCCATACCCCTTCATTAATTTATCATCTATAGTAATTGGGACCTGTGGTCCTCAAAGCTTAAAAATTTACTATCTGGTACTTTGCAGAAAAAGTTTGCCAATCCTTGAACTAGAGAATAAAAATTGGTAAGGAAATAAAACTATCTTCATTTGCAATGATAGGACAATATAACAGAAGAGCCCGAAGAAATCAATGATAAAACATAATCAAATATTTTAAAAATATAGTAAGGTAGAAAAATGTAAAATTAATGTATAAGAACAACAGTCTTCATATACACAAACAAGTTAGAGGATATAGTGATAGAAGAAATCTCCACTTATGTTATCAACAAAGATTAAATATTGAGGAATAAACCAAACACCAAATATGCAAAATTCACATGTTGGAAATTTTAAAAACTGTGACATACATAAAAATGGGCTTGAGAAAATGGGAATATATCCCCTCTTCTCGAATAGGATGACTCAATATCATAAAGATGTCAGCTCTCTCTAAATTAATGTATTGTACTAAATTATTAAATTAACTAAATTTAATGTAATCCCAATAAAAAGACCAGCATACTTTTTTATTTAGTCAGACATGGTGTTATTAAGGCTAACATAGAAAAACAAAAAAAAGAAGACAGTATGAGAGGGGAGCTAGTCCTACCAGATACTAAAACATCCTAACTATAAAGCTTTATCACACTGTCACACTTATAATTTTATTCTTATGTGATTATTAGATTAATAACTGCTTCCTCATTAACCTATAAACTCTATGAAGGCAAAAACCATCCTGATTCTTAGATACTATCATTTCTTTAAGCCTTAGCACAATGCCTGATGCACAGTTGGAACACTGCACTCTGAGTTCTCAAATGCATGGGGGAGGAATATTATCTTATATACAGATATAAGGAATATTATATACAGATAAGAAACAAGCAAAATATGTAACTAAAGGTCATTCAGTTAATGGTAAGTACTAGGAAAAAATACAAAAAACGTTGGTGATTAGAGAAGGCACTATTTGAGTTAAGGGCTGAGTAACAAGGAGTCATCTATGTGAAGATGTGGTATATTGCCAGTGGATTCCAGGGAAAGGTAACTGCACATGCAAAGGCCCTATGACAGAAATAAGTTTGGGGGGTTTGAGTAAAAGAGAGCCAATACAGCTAAACTATAAAGGGGAATGGAAAATGA
Organism: Mustela nivalis; assembly: GCF_964662115.1. Taxonomy (NCBI): domain Eukaryota; kingdom Metazoa; phylum Chordata; class Mammalia; order Carnivora; family Mustelidae; genus Mustela; species Mustela nivalis. The sequence continues at coordinate 58,733,239 of NC_139027.1, forward strand.
TAAATTAATAGGGCCTGTAGGCCATGTCAGTGTGTATGATCTTTGTTTTAATTGCAGTGAGAAGACAATATAGGATATTAGTGTGTGTAGTGTGCAGAATAATGGCCTCCCAAAGATGTCCACATCCTAATCCCAAGAATGTGTAAATATGTTATTATTAATTGGCAAAGGGGAATTAAGGTAGCAGGTAGAAGTAGTCTGCTAATCATCTGGCTCTAAAATAGGGAGTTCATGCCAGATTATCTAGATGGGCCTAATGTAATCCTTAAATGTGAAAGAGGGTCCTTAAGTGTGCTGGAGGAAGGCAGAAGAAACAGTGTCCAGTAACTCACGGTGAGATAGGCTTAACCTACCACTGACTGCTAGCTCTGAAAATGGAGGAAAGGAGCCATGAGCCAAGGAATGCAGAGTGGCCTCTAGAAGCTCAAAAAGGCAAGAAAGTAGATTATTCTCTAGAAATTCCAGAAAAGAATGCACCCTGTTTAAGTCACTAAATTTGTGGCTATTTGTTATGGCAGCAAGGAGGAATTAATACAAAGTGTTAGGATGTGTTCTGTATTTTTAATAGGTCGTTTTAAATGACTCGGCTGACCTGATAGGGAAAGCTGCCTTGACATCAGTGGAAATTTGAGATGAGGCCTGTTTTCACACTTCACCACCTGAATGCTAGGGCTCAGGGCTAAATTTGAATACCAGAACTGCAATGGGGAAGTTTAGCTAAAAGTTTTGTCTAGAGGAGTTCAGTAATGTCTCAGGCTCTAAAAGAGATAGAAGCAGAGAAGAGAGAATGGCAGCATGGCCCACAGCATGGGCCCATTCACCAGGGATTAAGGGTATATCTACTTTGGCTCACTGTTGTACTCACAACATCCAACCCAGCACCAGCCACAGAGTGAACATTCAACAAATATCTCATCCATGAATGAATGAATGAATGAACCATAAAATATCAGCCTACTTTATAAAATGTCCTCTTAATTTTAAATCCTTCCTATCCATTATTTATATTCTTCATATGCTTATATGACTGAATAAAATTTTAATTTCTGGGTAGCCTATGGCAAAATAAACTGAATTAACTTGAACAAAATATGCTGCAGAAGCCAAGTGAAAACTGATTTTGAATAGACTGTACTATGCTTGAGTTTATGAACAAAGTTACTTGAATGTAAACTGTATGAGGACAGAATTTTGTTTTGTTTTGTTTTCCTCTCATTGATGGATCCTCCAGGACATAGAAAAATGCCTGGGATGTAACAGATGCTAAATAAATATTTACTGAATAAACAAAAGAATTATTATTATTATTATACAAGAATATATAGAATATAAGAATATATAGCTGGTAATAAGTGTGTTAAGTTTACCCCCAAAATAATCAAGCATTTGCATACTAATAGCAGTTACAACATCTAGGGTATAAGTGAGTGCTTTTTAAAATCACCATTATGTGAACTGACTGAGATTTTATACTTTGTATGTCACTACCACTATTATTCAAATAGTTGGTTTTCATATTTTTTATGTGGCTAGGATAAACATTATTCAAATGGTTAGTTTTTCATATTTGTGACATCACAATTAAAAAAAGTTAAGCAACTCAAAGAAAAGGCAGTTTAGAAAGAAAAAGGGCAGAGTGAGAGGGGCAATGATAAATAAATTAAGTGATCCTAGGACTAAATATTTAACTTTAGATTTGATACTGTTCTAAACTATTTATTATATTTAAAATAACTCCGTTTCTCTCTCCATTTCTTCAATTTTCCCATTTGTATTAGCTTATCCTCTTCAAAGGCTAAGATTCTTTACTGTAGAGCAATCAAATCTTATATTTGTAACATACATATCTACCTTTATATTAACTGTCATACATTAATTGTAATACTGGTTTCCTGCTATTACTATCTGAATTCATGCCTAAGAAACTCCAAATGAAATACTGTCCTGTTAAAAGTTACTACATTTTGGCTTGGTTTTATTTGATTTGTATCTAAGCAAATTTGTCTTAAGTTAAAACAAACAAACAAACAAAAAACCCCTATCTATCCATAATCCTTATGTGTTCCTATAAACAATATACTTGATGAAAATTTTCAGTGTTTACAAAACAAAGAAAATTGTCAACAGAATGCTTGGCGGTAGACTTCCCAGAAAAAAAAATTTACAGCCTATAATTCATGGAGATTGGCTCAAAACAAACTGTCCCTGCCAACAGAAAATCTGACAATTATTCTGTTGTCTAATTTGGCTCAGCTTAAGTTGACCTTGTTTATTCATCTCAGTCTTTTAATTCTTGTTAACTTGGCATAAGAAGAGAACATATGGCATATGTCTAGGAAGTCCATTTCTGCATCTTAAACTGAAATAAATGTAGACTATGCTGAGCATTTCCAATGTGTGGCTATTAAGGTAACTTAATGTATATTACACAGGACTGATTAAGTTCAAATTATCCCCAAGACAGTTTTCGGTTTTATGGGCAGCAAACATAACACAAGTAAAGACACCTTTTTCTAAGCCCTAGTATATGACTAAAACTGAACAATTTTAAACATCTTTCCAAAGAAGACCATCAGTCTTAAGCTCTTTGAAAACATAAAAATTAAAGGGTATTGGCATTTTGACAACTGAAAGATATTTATAGGTTTTCACTGGATCTCTATGTTTAAGAAAGCTTATCAAGGCAATGTGGGGAAGATATATAATGACAGCTGGAGAACAAAAAAGAATATTTCTATTTTCTCTTCAACCTAATCTGGTCTCCAATGGATTTTCTTATTTTCATCTTCTGACTCACTAAAATTGACTGTAAAAGAGGAGTTTCATTCTGTTGTGGCTTTGATGTGTCTCAAGAAAAGCTATGAAGAAAGGAGGTTCTTTACAGATTGATTCATGGTTCTATTATAGAATCGTAGTTCTCCAGTACTAGAACTAGAAAAGCAAATACCTTGAAAATCCAAAGCTCCAAAATTTATGTATCTTAAGGGTTAGGGTTTTGGTTTGGCATGTGTTCTTTTATTTAACTAAGTGAAATGAAAAACACAGGAGTATAATTTCATGTACAAAGCCTTACTAGTGTTATACATTTTGAAACCCTTTTCCTTTATTAGTGGACTTCACCATACTTCTTACATAGTACTTTTCTTCCACAAAGCTCAGAAAACTCAAACTTCATAACTTGGCATTTAAAATATAACATTTCAGCTATGGGGGGGAGGTCCTTACTACCTATATATTCATCTTCTGAAACTCTACAGTTATATGAGTTTACATAGAGCAACAACAGTCTTTATAATGTGAAATATTTAAGAATGAGCTAACTACTTATAATCTCAGTCCCCACTCAAATATCCTTCCACAGTGAATACAAGCATTTAATTCCACCTATTAAGTGCTAGGTCATCAGTGCTTTCAGAGACTGTCAGCTATGCAAACACCTAACATAATAATACAGAGACATTTCTAAACAACTAAAAATCCTGCACAAAAGAATATTTCATGAGCTCAGTGAAAGGGATGGTGGAGAACTCTCATGCAAAAACCACTGATAAATGAGGAAATGGCACTTAGACCATTAAGTGAAAAAAAATTCCATACGGATAATGAAATTAAAAGAATTGCAAAAGAAAATGAGTTTATTATCAAAGTATTAACAGAAGCCACAGAAAGATAAAGTCCTTAAGTATTTCTTGAAAAAGTGGCCCTCTTTAAGATGATGTGTGTTATAAACATCAGATGTGAAGTTAAAGATGCTATACAATGCTTCTAGAGAATCTAGTCAGAAAAACGAGACCCACTCCCCTCCCACCCAAATGAATGATTTATTCTTTGTTCATTCTAATAATTTGTGCAGAGTTGAAATTATAATCTACTTTTTATTAATATACGCTTATCTATATGTTTTTACCTTTTATTTTTAGTTAATTGCATTGTTTTTAGTTAATTATATTGTATTAATTATATTGTTACTATTACAGTGACCTTCTTTTAACTTTTTTCATTTAAAGATTTATTTATTTACTTGACAGAGACAGAGACAGAGCATGGCAGGGAGGGGGGAGAAGAAGAGGGAGAGGGGAAGCAGATTCCCCACTGAGTGCAGTGCCTTAGGGCTTGATCTCACAACCCTGAGATCATGACTGGAGTCAAAACCAACAGTCCCATGCTCAACCTGTTCAACTGACTGTGCACCCCAGCTGCCCCTATGGTGATTTTTCAGTCCCAGTTTAAAGGGACTCACTTTGGGGTGCCTCGGTGGCTCAGTCACTTAAATGTGTCTGCTCTTGGTTTTGGCTCAGGTAATCGTCTTGGGATCCTGGGATGGAGCCCAAGTCCCACTCAGTGGGGAGTCTGCTGGTTTTTCTCTCTGTCCACACCTTCCCTGACTCATGCGCTTTCTCTCCTAAAGAAATAAATCATAAAGAAAGAAGGAAGGAAGGAAGGAAAAAAGGGAGGGACTCATTTAAGGAGTCTTTATTTCTATATTTCTTTTTTCCTTGAAAGCAGTTATTCTTGGATATGGACCTCATGCAGCTATGTTAAAATATTTATTTATGTTAAAATATTTAAATGTATGGTTTCCAAAAAAATAATGAAATGTATACCATTGAGGACAAAGCAGAAATGTCCAGGTGCATTTAACTATTCTTCACTATTTCTTTGGGTCCATTTTTTATCTCTTTACCGTATTTGTTGAATCTAGGTTTACATACCTTCCTCTGTCAACAAAGAGAAATGAAAAATGAAGCTTTCAAGGAGAGAATTACAAAAGCAGAAAATAACCTAAGAAAGATGATGGCATTTATATACATAGAAAAAAATATAACAAAAGATGCTTTGGTTTTGCTATTTTATGTACAGGTTGGACAGGGTCCTGAACTGAATTCTGAATATAAGGCAGATCTCCACAAAAAATCCTCTAAATGAGGCCTGAAATACCCTAACACCACCATGTAATAACTTTTCCTTATAAACTAAGCTATTTGTCTATTACCTACAATTCGAGATACACCAAGCTTTGCATATCCCTTCCCAGAGACAAATTGCATGTCTGGAAGATGGGAGAAGAATATATATATCAGGGGCGCCTGGGTAGCTCAGTGGGTTAGGCTGCTGCCTTCGGCTCAGGTCATGATCTTAGGGTCCTGGGATCGAGTCCCGCATCGGGCTCTCTGCTCAGCAGGGAGCCTGCTTCCTCCTCTCTCTCTCTGCCTGCCTTTCTGCCTATTTGTGATCTCTGTCAAATAAATAAATAAAATCTTAAAAAAAAAAGAATATATATAATCATCTGTAAATTCTCCCTATATTTATAAATTATAATTATTTTGCTTTTCTTAAGTATGTTCCTATAAACAAATTTAGGGAAATTGTTATTTGTGTCCCAAGTCACAAAAAATAACAAAGGATACTGTGCTCTTTATTACATCACAACTTGAAGTATACAAGGTCTTTTAATGATGCTAAAATTAATCCCTGGAATTTTCCATTACCAATGGTCCCTGACTTAGATTGGCTTTTTACTTCATGATGGTGCACAAGTGATACACATTCAGTAGAAACCATACTTCAAATACTGAGTTTTGATCTTTTCCTGGGCTAGCACAATGTGGTACAGTACCCCCCTTGTGATGCTGGGTGGTGGCAGCCAACCACAGTGCCCAATCTGCTACATGATTAGGAGGGTAATCAACTGACACACTTAACTTCTGTACCCATACAGCCATTCTGTTTTTCACTTTCAGTACAGTATTCAATAAATTACATGAGATATTCAACACTATTAGAAAATAGCTTTTTGTTAGATCATTTGACCTAATTATAGGCTAGTGGAAGGGTTCAGAATATATTTAATGTATTTAAATATATTTAAGGTAGGTAAGCTATGATGTTTGGTAGGTTAGGGTATAAAATGCATCACTGACTTTGAGTAGTTGAAACTTACAATGGGTTTACCAGGATGTAACCCCATCAAAAGTCGAGGAAAATCTGTATAAAGTTCCCCATCAACATTTTGTCTAGTGCTTTGGAATTCACCAATGAGAGCTCCCGAGATTATTATTTAATTAGGGGTAGCAAATTTCTAATTCTGTCATTTATAAGCTAGAATTCTTTTATACAGGGGGAAAAAAGTTCCTTACCAGTTATTTGATTACCCTAAAAGGCAAAGTAAATGCTTGATTAGTTCCCTAAATTTATCAGTTTCCAGAGCCATAAATTAAGCTATTAACCTGCAGTGGTGACCACAATTTTGAGGTGGAGGGGTAGGGAATAGTCAAATGCATTTTTAAATGGTGTTTAATGGGTTTCAGTCCATCAGAAATAACAGAGTAAAACTAATGAATCACTGAAATAGTAATGAGGAAAATTTTATTGTGCACACACCAAAAAGAAAGTTTCAAACCAGAGGTACTCAAACCAAAACATGGAATGAGACTCAGGCTTGTTTTTTTATAGAGCAGCTTATATAGTGAGAGAGCAGTGATTGTTTATTCTTCACAGTGACTGGTTATAATATTAAAATTTTCTTAAATGATAGGGAATTGGTGAGTGGTTGCCTTATAAAAACTATAAAACAATTCAAGTTTTACTTATGATTTCCACAGGCATAAGCAAGAAATGACCTAGATTAAGTTAGTCCTGCCAAATAAGCTAAATTAAGCTTTGTTTGTATAATGAAACTGGTTTTGTGTGTTGAGGGAATTTTCAAGGCTGATCTCCATTTGTTTTTGCTTTTTTAAAGATTTATTTATTTTTGAGAGAGAGAGAGCACTTTAAGGGGGAGAGGTACTAATAGGGCAGAGGAAGAGGCAGAGGCAGAGGGAGAGGAAGAGAAACAGACTCCCTGCTGAGCTCAGAGCCCAACTTGGGGCTTGATCTCATGACCTTAGATCATGACCTGAGCCAAAATCTCTTAATTTCAGACACTTAACTGAATGAGCCACTCAGGTATCCCTCGATTTGTTTTTATTTTAACATGGTCAATATGCTTTTTGATGGTCAAGTCTTATAAATCCAAGTAAGTTTTTCAGAAAGCAATTTTGGCAGTTGTATCAAAAAGAGTTTAAGTATCATGACTTAAAATTTCACTTTTGTAATATATACATTAAAATGTCCATCACATTGTTATCATAAAACTGAATAATTTAAATGTATATTTGGGAAATTGAGTAAATTAAAGTATATCCAAATATTAGAATACTATGTAAGCCATTAAAAATCAGGATTATCAGATTCTGGTTCCAGATGGAACAAGCACACTATTTATCCCTTTCTCTCCTACTGAATGCAGCTAAAATCCTACAAAGAATGTACAGAGTAACTATTTGAAGACTCTGGCAAGTAAATAGTGACAGACAGAGTAAGGAAGAAGACCAGAATCTGAAGTACCTCACTCTATGGTAAATTTACCAGTATTTTTTCCTTCATTTTGCCACAACTTGGGCCTGGAGACAGTTCCAGCCAAGGTGTGTGGCAGCATGAGGTGACTGAAGCCACTGCTTACTCGACTAGAAGGTACCAAAGGAGATTACAGATAGGAAGGACCTCAAGAAAATGACCCCATTAAATTATTTATAAACTCCACAGTTTCATACCCCAATCCCGTGTATTATGGATCTAACCTTAACCAGCATATAAAAGACTTTGAGATCAAACTAACATATAAAGCATCACCCAAGTTACAGATTGACAAGTGGATGATGCACATTTGCAGATATAAACAGTATTGCAAAGACTTTGAAAAATGAGCTGACATTGGAACCACAGCTCACAGAGATGCACTGGAACTTGAAGCCTAAACCTAAAAAGATCAGTTGGCTGCTAGAGCAAAATTACCAACATTTATCATGGGATTTCAACAAGGAAGTCATACAGTGTTTAAAATGTCCAGGACCCAAAATTACTACAGGAAAAACTCCACTCACATGGAAAAAAATAGTCGAAAGACAACAACACTGAGATGACAGATGATGGAATTATCTGACAAAACTTTAAGCAGCTTTACAGAAATTCTCTAACAATCACAAAAACTGTTGAAACAAATGAAAAATAGGAAGTCTCAAAAAGAAACAGAAAACAAAAAAAAAATAAATAATGAACTCAAAAACCAAAATTTTTTAAAGCTCACTGATGGCTTCAATAGCAGAAATGAGATGAAAAAGGAAAGAGTCAGTGAACTGGAAGACAAATAAATAGAACAATGAACAACGAAGAGAAAAAATATATACTGGAAATAAAGAGAGAGACAATGTCAAAGTCTAATATTCGTAACATCAGAGTCTAAAAAGAAAAGAAAAAGTGCGCCATGCTGAAAAAAATAGACAAAGAAGTAATGGCTAAAAAATTCTCAAATATGTTGAAGAATAATTGAGAGAACATCTTCCCAACAGACCAGCTCTAAAAGAATTATTAAAAGAAGTTCTTCAGACAGAGGGAAATAATACCAGAAGAAAATATTAAAAAAAGTCCAAATATCCCAAAAGAAAAAGAGGAAACAAACAAACACAAAACTGTGGAAGAAAATATGAGAAAGATAGATTTAAATCAAAACATTAAATAAAATCTTAACATAGAGATTAACCAAAAGACCTTGTTGAAATAAGTCAATCAGAGAAAAACGATTATCTTATGATCTCTCTGATATGAGGAATTTGAGAGACAGGGTGGGGGTCACGGGGGGGGGGCAGGGAGGGAAAAAAATGAAACAAGATGGGACCAGGAAGGGAGTCAAACCATAAGAGATTCTTAATCTCAGGAAACAAACTGAGAGTTGTTGGGATTTGGGGTGGGGTGGGGGGGATAGGGTGGCTGGGTTATGGACTTTGGGGAGGGTATGTGCTATGGTGAGTGCTGTGAATTGTGTAAGATTGATGATTCATAGACCTGTATCCCTGAAGCAAATAATACATTATATGTTAATTTTTTTCTTAAAAGACCTCATTAGAGTACATTTTTTAAAAATCTCAATCCAATCAAAAGAGAATGGTTTGGGCATAAAAAGACACACAGAATGGGAAGAAATAGAAATCCCAGAAATAAACCCATATGCATGCAGTCAATTAATTTGTAACAAATGAGCCATGCATTTAATGGGGAAAGGACAGTCTCTTCAGTAAACGATGCTGGAAGAGCCAAACAGTCAAATGCAAAAGAATGAAACCAGTCCACCATCTTACATCACTTCCAAAAATAAACTTGAAATAGATTAAAGACTTAACTGTAAGACCTGAAACCATAAAACAGTTAAAGAAAACAGGCAGTAAGCTTCTTGACACTGATCCTGGCAATGATTTTTTCGATCTGATACCAAAAGCAAAGGCAACAAAAACAAAAATAAACAAGTGGGACAACAACAAACTAAAAAGCTTCTTCAAAGCAAAAGGAAACCATCAGCAAAATGAAAAGGCAACCCACTGAATGGGAGAAAATACTTGTAAATCATATATCTTATAAGGGGTTAAAATCCAAAATATATAAAGAATTCATATAACTCAATATTTTAAAAAATATATGAAATATGGGCACAGAGTCTAAACATTTTTCCAATGACATACAGATGGCCAACAGGTCCATGAAAAGATGCTCAACAGCAAATGCTGTTGGTTGTATGGTTTGGGCATAAAAAGACACACAGAATGGGAAGAAATAGAAATTTCCTGGATAGCAAATGAAAGTCAAAGCCACAATGAGATACCACCTTACACCTGTCAGAATGGCTAAAATTAAAAACAAACAAAACAAACAATAAAACAAACGAACAAACAAATAAGAAATAAGGGTTGGGGAAGATGTGGAGAAAAGGGAACTCTTGTACACTGCTGGTGGGAATGTAAACTGATGAAGACACTATGGAAAAGAATATGGAGGTTTCTTGAAAAATTAAAAAGAGAACTACTATATAACCTAGCAATTTCATTTCTGGGTGTTTATTCAGAGAAAATGAAACCACTAACTTACTGGCCTTGTAAAAGGAGTTCAGAAGGTTTCATTCTTCTTCAGTTTTCTGGAATAATTTGAGGATAGGTACTAACTCTTCTTTAAATGTTTGGTAGAGGAGGGAGCTAAGAGAGGGACCCTAGGTTTATCTTGTCCCTTGAACACAACTAAATAACTAACAAATCATTCTGAATGCCCAAATAATCAACCTGAGTACTGACAGAAAAACTGCACAACTAGGAGAAAAAAGGCCACATCAAGGAAGGTAGGAGGAACAGAGACATGGTTTGGGGGAGAAAAGGATCACAGTTGCTGCAGAAAGTGGGGAGACCTAATTGCAGAGAAGGGTGCAGGAGTAGCACATGGGAACGCACAAGAAGAACACGTCCCAAAGCCATTGGCGGCAAGATGAGAGAGGCTGATTTTCCCAAGTTTTTTCCAACCAGTGGGGGTCAAAGATTGGAGTTTTAAAGGCTGGTAGGCTTGGCTGGGATATAGCCCTGCCCTACTCCTGGAGAGAAGTCAGGCAAGCAGCATCTGGGGCAGATGGGTGATGTGAGGAATACTTCCACCACACAGGGTAGAGATCATTTGCTTTTCTTGGAGCGCATCTGTGAAAGGTGGCATTCACAGAGATGACTCTCTGGGAAAGAAAGAGCTAGTAGGCACCATTTCCCTCCCCCACCCCTTGGCATAGCCTCAGAACCACGTGCCGAGTGTGGCTCACCATGAACTGGCTGCCGAGTTAGCCTGCTTGCTCTAGGTCCCATGCTGTTTGCGCTGGCACCACTGCCCTTGTTGGTCAAACCTGCATCCCTCCTAATGCAGTGAGACCCTCCCCCAGAAGACCAACACAAACCCCCACCACAGCACATCCCTAAAGTTTAGAGTTTTTAAAGTCACCAGGCTTGGCCGGGATAGAGCCCAACATGCACCATGCTGTTTCTGCCAGGCAAACAACCTGGACACAGACAATGTGAAACAGTGATCTAAAAAATACCTGTGATGCACAGGGGAAGATTGATTGCTCTTCTGAGAGTGATTCCCTGAGAGTAGCAAGCATGGAGACCTCTCTTCAGGGATAAAGGAGCTGGCTGACACCATTTCCCTCTCCCATCCCTCAGCATAAACCAGCTTCAGTAAATAGCAGAGTGCCGACACTGGCTACATAACCTCTTATACCAAGTACAGCCCTGCTGCTGTCAGCTGGTACTGCCTTTCAGAATATGTGTCTCAGTCCCAGTACAGTGGGCCCCTTTCCCTGATCAGCAGAAATCCCTGCACACACCAAGTCTCCTGACCAGAGTTCTCCAAGTCTTCAGTTCTAGTGAAAGTAGCATCACGTCTCATTTAAGAAGCAGACGAGAACAAACCTGTTAAAACTGGCCACACTCTGGCCAAGGTCCAAACACTGTCCACTGAAGACAAGACTTGCAGATGATGGCCCTGAGGGATAGAGCAGCCAAAACTCAGTAGCAGAGAGCATACAGCACACACCAGAGATACTTCCTAAAGTACCAGGCCCCACACAGTATATGACCTCTTCTTCATAAAACATTACCCTGAGGAGGAGGAAACATAACAGGCTTTTCTAACACAAAGAAGACAGAGACATACAGACAAACTGCCAAGATGGAGGAATTCATCCCAAATGAAACAAGAAGAGGTCACAGCCAGAGATCTAACTGAAAGAGACAAAAGTAATATGGCTGATGAAGAATTTAAAGCAACAATTACAAGGATACTCATTGAGCTAAAGAAAACTATGGAAGATGTCAGGGAGGCCCTTAACACAGAGATAAAAAATTTTTAAGAAATCAGAAGTGAAAAAAAAATAATAAAAATAAAAATAAAAAATAAATAAATAAAAAGAAATCAGAAGTGAAAACTGCAATAACTGAAATCTGAAACAGACTGGATATAATGAACACCAAGATGGAAGAAGCAGAGAAGCAAATAAGTGATACAGAAGAAAGAATAATGGAAAATGAGGAAATAGAAGAAAGCAAAGAGTTATGGATCATGAGAATAGGCCTAGGGAATTCAATGACTCTATCAAACAAAATAGCAATGATATTAGGAGACCCAAAAGAAGAAGAGAGAGAAAAGGTGGCAGAAAATTTTTTTGAGGAAATAATAGCTTAACAGGCTTCCTAATCTGGGCAGGGAAACAGACATCCAAATCCAGGAAGCACAGAGATCTCCCATCAAAATCAACAGAAGCTAGGCCAACACCAAGAAATATTATAGTTAAATTTGAAACATATAGTGATAAAGAAAAACTCGTAAGAACACCAAGACAAAAGAAGTCCCTAACTTACAAGGGAAGATCCATGGGACTGGCTACAGATCCTTCCACAGAAACTTGGCAAGCTGAAACAGTAGCATGATATATTCAATGTGCTGAAAGGGAAAAACATGCAGTCAAGAATAATCTATCCAGGGGCTCCTGGGTGGCTCATTGGGTTAAAGCCTCTGCTTTCAGTTCAGGTCATGATCCCAAGGTCCTGGGATCAAGCCCCACATCCGCATCCGGCTCTCTGCTTAGCAGGGAGCTTGCTTCCTCCCTCTCTCTCTGCCTGCCTCTCTGCCGTCGTGTGATCTCTGTCTGTCAAATAAATAAATAAACATCTTTAAAAAAAAAAAAATCTATCCAGCAGGGCTCTTATTCAGAATACAAGGAGAGATAAAGGGTTTCCCAGACAAATAAAAACTAAAGGAATTCATGACCACTAAACCAGCCCTGCAAGAAATATTAAAGGGGACCCTTTGACAGGAAAGAACAAAGCAACAAACCTAGAACAGAACAGAGAAAATCTCCAGAAACACTAACAAAACTCTGGTCATGATCCCAGAGTTCTAATAGGGGATCAAGCCCCATTGCAGGCTCTCTGCTCAGCAGGGAGCCTGCTTCTCTCTCTCTCTCCTTCTGCTTCCTCTCTTTCTGTCAAATATATAAAATCTTTTTTAAAAGGACTAATTGTTTATAAATAAATAAATAAAATTTTAAAAAAGAAAAAGGACATGTAGATTAATGAAAAAGAATAGACAATCCTAAAATAAACCTATGTATATATGCCCCATCGATTTTTTACAAAAGCAATTCAATGGAGAAAGAGTACTCTTCAACAAATGGTGCTGGAACATCTGGACATCTTATGTGTAAAGGCAATGAGCCCCAAACTAAACCTCATACCTTATTCAAAAATTAACTCAAAATGTATCATACAACTAAATATATAATATAAAACTATAAAACTTTTAAAAGAGAGCATAGGAGTAAATCTTCATTACCTGGGATTAGTCTAAGAATTCTCAGCTCTGAAACTAAAAGCATAATCCAGAAGAAAAAAAAATTGATAAGCTAGGCTTCATCAACTTTTGCTCTTTAAAAGATACAAAGAGCATAAGGAAGCCTGGGTGGCTCAGTCATTAGGTGGCTGCCTTTGGCTCAGGTCATGATCCCAGGGTCCTGGGATAGAGACCCACATTGTGCTCCCTGCTCAGGGGAAGGTCTACTTCTCCCTCTCCCACTCCCCCTGCTTGTGTTCCCTCTCTCGCTATCAAATAAATAAATCTTAAAAAGGGGGGGGGGGTACTCTTAAGAGCATGAAAAGACAAGCTACGTGCTGGAGAAAACATTTGCAAATCCCTTAACAGATGAAGGATTTAAACCCAGAATATATAAAGAACTCTAAAAATTCAAAATAAGAAAACATTACTAACAAGAAAACTCAATTAAAATGGGCAAAAGGTATGACTTGAATGATTTAATTAGGAGATACACAAATGACAAATAAGCCCATGAGAAAATATTCAATGTCATTAGCCATGAGGGAAATGCAAAGTTAAAAATTAAAACCATGATGAGCTACCTCTGCATACCTATTACAATATCTATAATAAAAAGGTATTTATAATACCAACCACTAGTTAGGGTGCACAGCAAATAGAGCTCTCATAACTTGCCGGTAAGAATACAAAATGGTATAGGCATCCTGGGAAAAAGTTCCCTATCTTCCTATAAAGGTAAACATAAGCTTACCATATGAGTCAGCAATCTTATTCTTGCATATTTACACTAGAGAAACACTTTTATCATAGTAAAACCTGCACATGAATGTTTGGAGTCATTTTATTCATAATCACCAAAACCTGGGAAAACAAATATTCTTCAGAAGACGATAAACAAACTGTTAGACCTATACAGTGAAATACTCCTCATCAATAAAAAGTGAACTGTTGAATATAACATCTTGGATGAATATACAGAACATCACACCGAGTGACAGAACCCAATCATAAGTTTTTACTTATGATTACAATTACATGACATTTTTGAAGTCAGAACTATAGTCATGAGGAGGAATTAGCAATTCCTAGGGGTTACTAATAGGAGAGACTCTGACTGTTGAGTATGAGGGAGATTTTTTATTTTGTTTTGTTTTGCATGCTGAGACTGTTCTGTATTCTACATACTGGTAGCAGTAGCAGAATTTTTTTTTTAAGATTTTATTTATTTATTTGTTTTAGAGGTGGGGGACAAAGGAAGAGAGGGAATCCTCAAGCAGACTCCCTGCTGAGCACACAGTGGGACAAGAGCTTAATCCCAGAACCCTGAGATCATGACCTGAGCTGAAATCAAGAAAAGGCTGCTTAACTGACTGAGCCACCCAGGCACCCAGCAGTAACATATATCTATACATCTGTTAAATTCATAGAATCTATATCTTTTTCTTTAAGATTTTTAAGTCATCTCTGTAGCCAAAGTGAGGCTCCAACTCACAACCCTGAAATTAAGAGTCTCATGCTCTTCAAAACTGAGCTAGCCAGATACCCTGAATCTACATCACTGAAAGTTCATTTTAAGGTATAATAATGTAAATAAAACATTTAACAAAAAATGTATGAGAACTATAAAAAACAAAAGACAATATTTCTCAGCTTTGTTTTTGTTTTTGTTTTTTTAAAGATTTTATTTATTTATTTATTTATTTATTTATTTATTTGACAGAGAGAGAGAGATCACAAGTAGGCAGAGGCAGGCAAAGAGAGAGAGAGAGAGAAGCAGGCTCCCTGCTGAGCAGAAAGCCCGATGCGGGGCTCGATCCCAGGACCCTGAGATCACGACCCGAGCCGTAGGCAGTGGCCTAACCCACTGAGCTACCCAGGTGCCCCTCTCAGCTTTGTTTTTAAAAATGTGTAATAGTTAGTACAGGAGCTAATTATCCAAATAAGAACTCTGGATATTTGGATTATGTTAATTTTTTTCCTGTGGTTTTTAAATTTTTCTATAATAATAGATTACTTTTAAAACTAGGAAAATAAAATTTATTTAATAGGAAATTTTTACTGTCCATTCTAATCTTTTAAACTCCAGCAGTTTAGAGTGTCACATTCTGTTTCCATTACTTCTTTTGAAAATCATATATGTAAAACATTTAATTGTATCCTAAATTTGAATTTAATTGTTCATCAAAAATGTCCTATAAATTATTTAATGATGGGGAAAAACTGAAAATGATTTTCAGTATTTTTAATACTATGATATTTAAATGATTGTATTGCTTAAAGTTTCCAAGGAAATTTTTTACTGCATTTTTTAAAACTTCAGAAGTTTGAAAGTATTCATACTTTAAAGTCTATAACTTATTAACCCTATAATTTTCTTTTTAATCCTTTTTGCAATTAAAAAACAACAGACAAGTACTTGACAGAAGAAATGAACTTGAAAAAGACACCTGTGCAGAATCTTTGAGGACTAAGACCTGTCATGAAGAAGGTAATGGTATCCAAATTACCCAAAGTACTTAAAGTGTAACAGAATAACAGTGTTATAGCTGCCAAGAGCTTCCAGTAAATTAATAAAAATAAATCCCTGGGCATTGCTAGTTGGTGTGTTGTAAAACAGTTCTTGGATATTATAATGTAAAATACCAAGTCAGCTGATTATAACAAAGGCTTAATTTTAATGATCATACAAATAAATGAGAGTACCTTATTAAAATATTGATTCTCACTGAATAGGTCTGGAGCAGAGCCCATGATTCTGAATTTCTAACAGGCTCTAAGTAATGTGTATGCTGCTGGCTTGGAGATTATACTTTGAGAAGCCAAGCTTTGAAGGTCACTGAGAAAAATGGCATGATTCTTGCCTAATTTAGTAAGAAAGAAATGTACATAGTAAGTTAGACTACAAGTGATACCCCCTAAAAAACATGAGGAGGTAAGAGAACAATGACTTCCAGCCAAGATGTTCAGCTGAGCGGGTGGCCTTCAAAGATAAGAATTTCAACATGAAGAAGATGTATGAGAAATTATAGGAAAAAGCACAAATTGCACATAGATGACTGTGTGTGTGAAGGAACAAAAATAGTATTTGAATATTCTCAATATGTCCCCTTTTCACTATTCCCTAAAGATAAATCTTAGCTTCGCCTATTTACTTTCTTACCTTTCTCTCTGAAAATGAGTCATTTCTGCTTAACGAAGTCTTTGAGACTGAAGTGCAAAATTTGGAAAAACAACAACAACAAAAATACAGAGAAGGACAAGAGAGACATGTGGAGTTAATGGGCTTCATATGAAGGGGTTTGGGGGCTTTTTCTGCATAGCCCAGAGACGGAAATGCATGAGAGCAACCTCAGCATCTGCGGGAAGTGAACAGGAGAAAAAAAGAACTTTTCAGAAGTACTGCATAGTGCCAGGCATGTAGCATTTACTTTACAGCTATTCTTTTATAAACTGAGGTCTACCAAGTGTATCTCACAAAGCCTATACAATACATGGTCACAACTCCAACCCAAAATACTGTCACTTCAGCTCTTCAGTTCTCATCTATAAAGTCAAAATTTCAATGGAATGATTCTTATAAAAGATGAGCAGTTGAATAAACAATTTAAAGCAATGCTTTGAGCATTAGTTTAAAGATAAATGATTCCATGTAGGGGGGGAAAATGGCATTTTCCAATTTTGTTTTCCTTTGAAAAGAAGAATGAAATTAATTCAAGAAGGCCAGCAGCTAATTGATGGTTGCTAGTAAGATGGTAGAATAGGAGGTCTCCAGCACTCATTCCCCCCAAAACACAAATTTGGCAACCACCCACAACTAAAAGTGCCATTGTAAGAACTTCAAAGTCCAGGTAGAAAGTTGCAACACCCCAGTGGCACCCAAGACAGAGGAAGGATTCTCTGAGAAAGCATACCCTGCCCCAGGACTCTGACTACAGACTCAGGAGGAGCTCTATTACCCCATATACATGTTCTAGCTGCACTCAACCATTGCCATGCTACTAACCCTACCTCCTGGTGGACCTGGCAGGGTTGACACCTGCCTGTGACCTTACAAACAAGCCCACAGACTGCAGTTCCAACTGCAGACCTAGAAGCAACCCCCTAACTAGCTTCAACTGCTCAACTGTGATCCCAGAATCAGTCTTGTCCACTCAAGGGACCTGGGAGGAAATGTGCCAATCTGTGTCCCAAGTAGCAGGCCTCCCAACTGTGGATTCAGAAGCAGCCTATCCACTTGTGTAACCAACACAAGCTATGCCTCCTGACAATCCCATTAATAAACCAGCTAACCACTGATCTGACTATAGACCTGGAAGCAGCCCATGCATGACCTGATCCTGGTTCTGTTAAACTGTAGACTATAGACCTGGAAGCAGCCCATGATCTGATCTTGGAGGCAGGCTTGTTTCCTGGGGACCTGCTGAGTAGGTCTTCACCTGCCAAAATACTTTGTAAAGAACGGAGGAAGTTCCTGCTCCTTTAATTGCACAGACATCAGTGCAAGGCTATAGATTCACAAAGAATCAGGCAAATATAATACCACCAAAGGAAATGGAGAAAGTTCCATAGCCAGTGCCAAGGAAATGGAATTCCGTGAACTGCTTGACAGAGAATTCCAAAAAATTATCTTTAAAAAGCTCAGTGAGCTAAAAGAGAACACAGATACTAAAGAAAGTCAGTAAAACAATGCATGAACAAAATGAGAAGCTCAGGAAATAAAAACAAAACAAAAAAAATTAAAAGTAAGGGAATAAAAACTAAAAAAAAATCTGGAGCTGAAGAATAAAATGATAAAACTGAAAATTTCTTTAATTTCAATAGCAGAATTAAGCAGAAGAAAGAATCAACAAACTCAAAGACAATTCATTTGAAATTATAAATTTAAATGAACAAACAAGGGACAACTGGTGCCTCAGTCAGTTAAGCGGCTGCCCTGGGCTCAGGTCATGATCCCACGGTCCCACAGTCCTGGGATCAAGTCCTGCGTCATGCTCCTTGCTCAGCAGGGAGCCTGCTTCTCTTTCGGCCTCCGCCTGCCACTCTGCCTGCTTGTACTCTCTCTCTTTAAAAAGAAAAAAAAAGTCTAAAAATTTTTTTTTAATTTTTAAAAAATAAATGAACAAGAATGAAAACATGCAAAAAGCCTATAGAACTCAATACAATACCAAAAAGAACCAACAAATCACAGGAGTTTCAGAAGGAGAAGAGAGAGAGAGGAAAGGGGGCCCAAACCTTAAATAATGGTTGAAACATCTCAAATCTATGCAGGAAAATGAATATCCAAATCTGTGAAGCCCAAAATTTCCCAAATATGTTCAACCCAGAGAGGTCATCATGAGACATATTATAACTAAATTGGCAGAAGTCAAAAACAAAGAATTTTCACAGCAACAAGGGAAAAATGACTTATCACTTAAGACTGTCAGTGGATTTTTCAGCAGAAACCTTGCAAGTCTAAAGAGGGTGGGTAGATAGATTCAAGGCACTGAAAGAAAAAAAAACCTGCCAAACAAGAATACTTTACCTGGCAAAACTGTACTTTAAGAATAAAAGAGAAGTTAAAATGGCAAAGTAGTAAGAGAACCCTATACTTGCCTTGTCCCTCCTGAAGAGCTAGATAAATATCAAATCATTCTGAATACCCAGGAAGTCAATCTGAAAACTGAGAGAACAAACTGCAGAACCAGAAGGAGAAAAGGGGCCACATCCTGGAAACTAAGAGATTGGCAGAGATATAATTTGGGGGGGAAAAGAATCACAGCTGCTGTGGAGGGGAGGGAGCCTGATCTGAGAGAGAGGAGAGAGAAAGAGAGAGTGAATAGAGCATGGGGCATTGCACAAGAAAAACACTTCCCAAAACTACTGATGGAGAAAATGAGAGGGGCTGATTTTTGCAAGATTTTAGAAGCAGCAGAGCTCAGAGACTAAAGTTTTAAAAGTCTTCAACATCTCCAGGTAAAGCCTGGTGGGTATAGAGGTTCTCCTGTGGAGAAGGTCAGAGGACCAGGAGCAGAAGTGGATAGTATGTTATGAGGATCCCCCCTAAGTGGCATTGGGAGATAAGATCTCCTTCTTGGAATGTATTTGGGAGAGGTGGCATTGTCCCTCCAGGGACAAAAGAGCCTGTGGGCAACACTGAACTGCTCTGTTTATTAGCATACAAACAGAGACACCTGCTGAGGGCAGATAACCTGGACACTGGCTTTTTCCTGCACTTTACCATAAACTCCAAGCCCCTGTATATTTGTGTGACTGATCTTCTGGGACAAACTGGCACCAGCCACAGCTTGACCAGACCATCCCCCAGTGGATCAATGTGGGTCTATACGGCACTGGGTCCCTAAAATTTGGAGTTTTGAAACCTAGCCAGAGTGTCACAGATAAAACACAGGAGCACTGCAAGACGGGGTGGGCAGATGGCTCAGACACAGATAGAGTGAAGGCAGTGATCTGAGGGATGCCTGGGACAAATGAGGGGAAATTGTTTGCTTTTCTCTTCCTGAGCAGCAGTGGATGCACACTCTGCTCTCTGGGAACCAGAGAACACACTGATGCCATTTCCACACCCCATTCCACCCCACCTCCCTGCCCATCAGCATTGAGGGACTTCAGTGAGCACCAAAGCTCCCCACAGTGGAGGCCTGAGCCATTTACACCAAGCCTCACCCCTCTGCACTCTATGGATGCTTCTGAACTAGGACAAATGTGCCTGAGAGTCAGAATGGTAGTGAGCCTCTCCCCCAAAAGACTAGCAGGAACTCCCTGCATGCATCAAGTCTAGTGACCAGAGTGCCAAAGAGCTTCAACTATAGGAGAAATAGGATCTAGCCTCTTTTAACAAGCAGACCAAAACACGCCTAGTTAAAACACTAACCACTGCAGGCAAAGAGGAACTCTGGAGAGAACTGACTTGACGGAACAAGCAGCCAAAACACAACAGCAGACTGTACACAGAATACACCAGAAACACTTCCTGAAGTGCCAGGCAGTATACCTCTTAGTATAGTGATTACTCTCAGAAGCATGAAACATAACAGCTTTTTATAACAGAGAAGATAGAGACCTAGATAAAATGTCAAGATGGAGGAATTTACTGCAAAAGAAAAAATAAGAAGAGATAACAGTCAAGGATCTAATCAAAACAGACATAAGTAATATCCTGCACCAGAATTTAAAACAACAATCAGAAGGATACTAGCTGGGCTTAAGAAAAGCATAGAAAACACCAGACTCCCTTAGTGCAGAGATAAAAAACCTAAAAACTAGTCAGGCCAAAATTTTTTAAAAATGCTATAACCAAGACACAGTAATGACCACAAGGATAGAAGAAGTAGAAGAATGAATATGTGATACAGAAAATAAAATTACAGAAAATAATAAAGCTAAAAAGAAGAGGGAAAGAAAAATATTGATCATGAATATAGACTTAGAGAATTCAATGCCTCTGTGAAGTTTAACAACATTCATATCATAGGAGTTCCAGAAGAAGAGAGGGGGAAATGGGGAGAAGGTTTATTTGATCAAATTATAGCTGAAAACCTCCCTAATCTGGAGGAGGAGACAGACATCCAAATCCAGGAGGTACAGAGAACTCCCATCGAAAACAACAAAAAGAAGCCAACATCAAGATATACTGGAGTAAAATTTGCAATATACAGAGACAAAGAAATAATCCTGAAAGCAGCAAGGGAAAAGAAAACCATAATCTACAAGGGAAGACAAATAAGGTTAATAGTAGACCTCAACAAGTATAAAAAGATTAAGATCATACCATGTTTATTTTCTGACCACAATGCTATGAAACTAGAAGTCAACCACAAGAAAATATTTGGAAAGACCACAAATACATGGAGGGTAAAGAATATCCTAAAAAGAATGAAAGGGTTAAGCAGGAAATTAAAGAAGAAATACAAAAATACATAGAAGCAAATGAAAATGAAATCAGAACAGTCCAAAACCTTTGGGATGCAGCACAAGTAATCATAAGAGGGAAGTACACAGCAATACAGGACTCCTTTAAGAAGCAAGAAAAGGGGGTGCCTGGGTGGCTCAGTGGGATAAGCCTCTGCCTTCAGCTCAGGTCATGATCCCTGTAGTACTGGGATCGAGCCCCACAGCGGGCACTCTGCTCAGCAGGGAGCCTGTTTTTCCCTCTCTGTCTGTCTCTCTGCCTACTTGTGATCTCTCGCTCTCAGTTAAATAAATTAATAAAAATGTTTTAAAAAAAAAGATAGAGTGGTTGAATGGATTTTTTTTAAAAAGTCTCAACTCTATGTTGTCTACAAGGGACTCTTTTTTAAAAAATTATTATTATTATTTATTTAAGAAATCTCTATGGGGCACCTGGGTGGCTCTGTCATTAAGCATCTGCCTTTGGCTCTGGTCATGATCCCAGGGTCCTGGGATCAAGCCCCACATCAGGCTCCCTGCTCAGTGGAAAGCCTGCTTCTCCTTCTCTCACTTCTACTGCTTGCATTCTCTCTCTCTCTCTCTCTCAAATAAATAAATAAAATCAAAGGAAGGGAAGAAGGGAAGGTAGGTGGAAGGAAGGAAAAAAAGAAATCTGTACACCCAATGTGGGGCTCTAGCTCATGATTCCAAGATCAAAAGTTGCAAGCTCCTCCAACTGAGCCAGCCAGGGACCCTCAGACTCACTTCAGATTCAAGGGTACACATAGCCTGAAAGTGAAAGGGTGGATAAAGATATTCCATGCAAACAGTAACCAAAAGAGAGCAGGAGTCACTAAATAGTAGACAAAATATGCTTTAATTCAGAAACTATCACAAGACAAATAAAGAATTGGTTTTTGGAAAAGATAAAGTCAGCATTTTATAATGATAAATGGGTCAGTTTACAAGGAAGATGTAATAATTATAAATAGACACCCAACATCAAATATAAACCTATCAATATATATTAATATATAAGGCAAAATTTACAGATCTAAAGAAACAGATAATACAATAGTAGTATACTTTAATCCCCTGCCTTTATAACAGATCATCCACACACAAAAAACTTAGTAGGAAAACAGCAGAAAAACACTACAGACCAAATGGAAACTAAAGACATACAGAACATTCCCCCCCAAAACGGAAAACACATTCTTCTCACATGTACCTGGGACATTCTCCAGGAGAGATCACAAGCTAGGTCACAAAACAGGTCTGAACAAATTTAAAAAGACTGGAATCATCTGAAATGTCTTTTCTGATACTGAATAGAATGAAATTAGAAATGAATAATACAATGAAAATGAGAATTCAGAAACACTCAAAATATTATTAACAAACAACTACTGGGTCAAATAAGAAATTGAAAGGGAAATAATAAAATACCTCTAAACAAACAAAAATGAACACACAACATATCAAAACTTATGGGAGACAGCAAAAACAGTACTAATGGGGAAGTTTTTAGCCATAAACTTTCTATTTTTAAAAAATCTCAAACAACATAACTTTATACTGTAAGGAACTAGAAAAGAGCTAATCATGAAGTTAACAAAATGAAGAAATAATATAAATAGGGAAAAGGAAGACAATTTTTAAAAATCAATGAAATTATGAGTTGTTTTGGGGGAAAGATAAAGTCACCAAACCCTTATCTAGACTAAGAAATAAAGAGCGAAGACTCAGATAGTAACAGAAATGAAAGAGGAGACAATACAGCTGATCTCACAGATATAAAAACCATCATAAAGGACTATTACTAACAATTATACACTAATAATTGTAGGTTTGAAAAACCTACAGGAAATGGAAAAATTCCTGGAAATGTGCTACCCACCAAGAATGAATCTAGAAGAAATAGAAAGTCTGAACAAACCAATAACAAGAAAAGTGAAGTAGTAAAAACTTCCCAATAAAGAAAAGCCCAGGACCAGATGGATTCACAGAAGAATTCTATCAAACATTAAAAGAATTAACACCAATCTTTCTCAAACGCTTTGAAAAAAATCAAAGAAGAGGGATCAATTACACCTATTCTAGGAGACCAACATCACCCCTGATACCAAAGCCAGAAAGATAATCAGAAAAAAAGAAAACTATAGGTCAGTATTTCTGGCAAACATAGTTGCAAAAATTCAGAACAAAATGCTATCAAACTTAGTTTGACAACACATCAAAAGAACCATTAATTAACCAAGTATGATTTATCCCTGCCATGCAAGGATGGTTCAACATATAAGTATCAATGAATGTGACATACCACAGTAACATAACAAAGGATAAAGTTCACATGATCATCTCAATGTACACAGGAAAAGCATTTGACAAAACATAACACCTTCCAATGACTGAAAAAAAAAAGAAAAAACTCTCAGTAAATAAGAATATGAAAACAAACACAGTTCAACACAATAAAGGCCATTTATCAAAAGGACACAGTGAAAATCAGTACGCAACAGTGAAAAGCTAAAAGCATCCCATTTAACTTCTGAAATAAGGATGTCCCCTCTCCCCTCTCTAATTCAACATAGTATGGAAGGTATGGGGCCAAACAATTCAAAACAAAACAAAACAAAACAAATAAAGGCACCCAAGCTGGAAGGGAAGAAGTGAAACTATCTGTTTGCAGATAACATATTCTTGAATGTAGAAAACTTTGAAGGCTCCACAAAAAGCACTGTTAAAATACACGAATTCAATAAAGACAAAGGATAAAAAATCAACATACAAAAATCAACTGCATTTCTATATAATAACCACCTATCAAAAGGAAATTTAAAAAACAGCTCCACTGATAATAATATCAAAAAGAATTAAATACTTGGGTATAAATTTAACCAAGGAGGTAAAATACACTGAAAACTACAAAACACTGAAGAAAGAACTTTGAAAAGAAACAAATGTCTATCCTGTCCAGGACAATATATATTTTCAATGCCATCCCTATTAAAATACCATTGGCAAGTCAGAATGGCTAAAATTAACAAGTCAGGAAATGACAGATGCTGGCGAGGATGCGGAGAAAGGGGAACCCTCCTACACTGTTGGTGGGAATGCAAGCTGGTGCAGCCACTCTGGAAAACAGCATGGAGGTTCCTCAAAATGTTGAAAATAGAAATACCCTATGACCCAGCAATTGCACTACTGGGTATTTACCCTAAAGATACAAACATAGTGATCCAAAGGGGCACGTGCACCCGAATGTTTATAGCAGCAATGTCTACAATAGCCAAACTAGGGAAAGAACCTAGATGTCCATCAACAGATGAATGGATAAAGAAGATGTGGTATATATATACAATGGAATACTATGCAGCCATCAAAAGAAATGAAATCTTGCCATTTGCAACAACGTGGATGGAACTAGAGGCTATCACGTTTAGCAAAATAAGTCAATTGGAGAAAGACAACTATCATATGATCTCCCTGATATGAGGACATGGTGATGCAACATGGGGGGTTAAGGGGGTAGGAGAAGAATGAATGAAATAAGATGGAATTGGGAGGGAGACAAACCATAAGTGACTCTTAATCTCACAAAAAAAAACTGAGGGTTGCTGGTGGGAGGGGGGTTGGAAGAAGGGGGGTGGGGTTATGGGGAGGGTATGTGCTATGGTGAGTGCTGTGAAGTGTGTAAACCTGGCGATTCATAGACCTGTAACCCTGGGGATAAAAATATATGTTTATAAAAAATTTAAAATTTTAAAAATTAAAAAAAATACCATTGGCATTTTTCAATTTTCAAATAACTGGAACAAACAATCCTAAAATTTGTATGGAACCAGAAAAGACACTGAATCACCAAGGGAATGATGAAGAAGAAAAATCTGGGGGCATCACATTGCCAGACTTCAAGCTATATTACAAAGCTGTGATCACCAAGACAACATGGTATTGGCACAAAAAAAGACACACAGACCAATGGAACAGAATGGAGATTCCAGAAATGGACCTTCAAATCTATGGTCAACTAATCTTTGACAAATCAGGAAAAAATATCCAGTGGAAAAAGACAGTCTCTTCAATAAATGGTGCTGGGAAAATAATATAGCTACATATAGAAGAATGAAACTAGACCGTTCCCTTACAATATACACAAAGATAAACTCAAAATGGATGAAAGACCTCAATGTGAGACAGGACTCCACCAAATCCTAAAGGAGAACATAGCCAGTAACCTCTTCAACATCGGCCACAGTAACTTCTTTCAAGACACATCTCCAAAGGCAAGTGAAACAAAAGCAAAAATGAACTTTTGGGACTTCATCAAGATAAAAAGCTTCTGCACAGCAAAGGAAACAGTCAACAAAACTAAAAGGCAACCTATGGAATGGGAGAAGATACTTGCAAATGACATATAAGATCATGGGCTGGTATCCAAGATCTAGAAAGAACTTATCAAACTCAACAACCAAAGAACAAATAATCCAGTCAAGAAATGGGCAGAAGACATGAACAGACATTTCTCCAAAAAAGACATACAAATGGCTAACAGACACATGAAAAAATGCTCAACATAATTAGCCACCAGGGAAATACAAATCAAAAGCATAATGAGATACCACCTTATAGCCATTAAAATGGCAAAAAATTTAAAAAGCAGCAAACAACAAATGTTGGTAAGGATGTGGAGAAAGGGGAACCTTCCTACACTGTTGGTGGGAATGCAAGCTGGTACAGCCACTCTGGAAAACAGTATGGAGGTTCCTCAAGATATTAAAAATAGAGCTACCCTATGACCCAGCAATTGCACTAAAAGGTATTTACCCCAAAGAAAGAGGTGTACTGAAAAGAAGGGGCACATGTACCCCAATGTTCATAACAGCAATGTTCACAACAGCCAAACTGTGGAAGAAGCCAAGATGCCCTTCAACAGATGAATGGATAAAGATGTGGTACATATCTACTATGGAATATTGTATTGTATTCAGCCATCAGAAAGGATAAATATCCACCATATGCAGCAACATGGATGGAACTATAGGGGGTTATGCTAAGTGAAGTAAGTCAAGCAGAGAAAGAGAATTACTGTATGGTTCCACTCATATGTGGAACATAAAAAATAGCACAGAGGACCCTAAGGGAAGGGAGGGAAATCTGAAGGGGGAGAAATCAGAGAGAAGAATCATGAGAAGCTATGGATCCCAGTAAACAAACTGAGGGTTTCAGAGCGGAGGGGGTTGGGAGGAGGGGGTAACAGGGTGATGGGTATTAAAGAGGGCATGTGTTGTGATGAGCACCAGGTGTTGTATATAACTAATGAACCACTGAACACTACATCAAAAACTAATGATGTACTACATAGTGGCTAACCGGACATAATAAAAAAATTATAAAGAATAAAACTCTTCAATTATAAAACAAACAAATAAATAGAAGGACATCACATGTTCGTGGACTAGAAGATTTAGTATTGTTAAAAAGTCCATACTTCCCAATCAGTTTGTACATTCAATGCAATCTCTACCACCCAGTGGCAGGGTGCCTGGCTGACTCCAGTCAGTTAAGCATCTAATTTCAGCTTAGGTCCTGACCCTGGGATCCTGGGATCCAGCCCCGAGTCTGGGTCCCCACTCAGGGGGAGTCTGCTTGTCCCTCTTCCTTTGCCTCTACCCCTGCTTGTGCTCAGTCTCTTTCTCAAATAAATAAATAAAATCTTTTTTAAAAATCCCAATGGCATTTTTTACAGAAATAGAAACAGAAAATTCATTTGGAACTACAACAGACCCCAAATAGCCAAAGCAATATTGATCAAGAAGAATAAAGCTGGAGGTATCACATTCTCCAATTTCAAAACATATTACAAAGTTATAATCAAAACAGTATGGTACTGGCATAAAAGCAAATACAAACTAACGAAACAGAATAGAGAGTCCAGAACTAAGTCTATGTATAAAGAGCAACTGGTCTTCAATAAGGATGGCATGTATATACAGGGGGAAAGACAGTCTCCCATACACACTGGTGGAGAAATTAGAAATTCACATGTAAACAAAGGAAACTGGACTCTTATCTCACTCCATATTTAAAAAATCAACTCAGGCACCTGGGTGGCTTAGTCAGTTAAGAGTCTGCCTTCAGATCAGGTCACGACACCAGGGTCCTGGGATTGATCCCCATCAGGCTCCCTGTTCAGCAGGGAGTGTGCTTCTTGCTCTCTCTCTGCCTTCCTCCACCCAGGTCATGTTGTCGATCTCTCAAATAAATAAATAAAATCTTAAAAAAAAAAAAACAACTGCAAAATGGATTAAAGTGCTAAGCTTAAAACCTAAACAATAAAGTCTTCAAAGAAAATCTAGGAGAAAGCTACCAGACATTGGACTAGACAATGATTTCCTGGATAGGACAACAAAAACACAAGCAACAAAAGGAAAAATAGACAAGTATGATTAGATCAAACTAAAAGACTTCTTCACAGCAAAAGAAATCCTCTACAAAATAAAAAGGCAACCTGCAGAATGGGAGAAAATATTCGCAAACCAAATATCAGATAAGGATTTTATACTCAAAATTTATAAATAACTACAACTCCTGGTATACAATGGAATACTATTCAGTCTTAAGGAAATCCGGCTATTTGCTACAACATGAAGGACAGGATACTAGGTAAAATAAGCCAGACACAGAAAGACAAATCTTACATGATCTCACTTACATGTGGAATACAAAATAGTCAAACACACAGAAGTAGTGAGTAGAAATGGTGGTTGCCAGGGGTCTGGGGAGAGGAGGAAACAGGAAAGTGTTGATCAAAAAGTACAAAATTTCATTTGTGCAAAAGAAGTTCTGGAGATTTACTGTACAATATAGGATATATGATGAATAATATTGTATTATATACTTTAAAATTGGCTAAAAGAGTAGATCTTATGTTAAGTGCTCTTACCACAAAGGGAAAAAAAGGAGAAACAACAAAGGAGCTATGGGCAGAAACTTTTGAAAGTAATGGGTAAGTTTATGGCAATTATAGGAATGATGGCTTCACAGGTGTTTGCTTATCTCCAAAACCATCATGTTGTATACATTTAAACATCTATAACTTTTTTGTATCACTCTGGTTAATATAGTTTCCTTCATTGTACTAAAGAAATGTAATCGAAGAACTTGACTTATTTTGGAACAATCAATATTTGGTTGTGGGATTCTGTCATTTTGATAATGACAATCATTGTATTTTGCTAGCAGATTATAGCTTTATATGTTTTCTAAACTTAATGATGCCAAGATGTAAAGGAACAGTGGAAGATAAGGACTGAAACCCAGGTAATGGTCCAGATATTGGATAGGCTTTGGTTTGAGGCTAAAGAGTTTACATTTATTTCAGTAAGTATTTATATGGCTTTTAAAGTTGTCAAACAGGAAAAAAAAATAATAAAGTTGTCAAGCATGAGAGTGATACAATCAAAAGCATGGTATAAAAACATAAATCTGACAGCCTCATCCCAAGTTGGCTCAAATGAGAAATGACAGAAGGAAAACCTACCTAGCAAGCTTATTATAATAATTTGGTAGTAGACCTGTGTGAAAATACTCATGGTAAGAACAAAAAAAATTAAATTTGAGAGAGTTTATGATAAAAGATTTTAATATGACTTTTTACATTCTTTTATCTGACATTCAACAAACATTTATTAAATGCCTGCTATGTAACAGAAACTATGTTGTGCTTTGGAAATAGAGGTAAAAGTCATAATCCCTGCCTATAATGTATTCATGGGCAAAAACTCTGGTAGAAGGCTTTGAGGCATTCTCCAAACTTACCCTAGAGTGACCTTAAGCCATTTAGACCTTATAAAATCTGTCCATATCATCTCTATCCAAACTTATTTACTACTACACATTTTAACTATTTCTTCATCAAGCAAGACAATATGTGTATGACACCTTCTACCCAGCGCTTCTAAAAATATTCAGCTTGAAAATGATTAATCATTTCCTACTGACAAATTCTGATGCTTTTTCTCCAGAGCTCCTCCACTAGACCACTGGCAGCATTCTATATTATTGACTATTCCTTCCTTGAAATACTCTTATCTTTGATTTCCTTATTCTCTAGCCCACTGAATCTTCTTCTGCCCTCTTATATCTTAGTCATAGCTAATAACTATTTTGGAAATGTATTCAGGTAAGTTAAAAAGAATTTTTTAAACAACCAGTTCTGAAGAGGTAACTATATGACATATCAGGTCTTCTCTTTGTGTCTTACTATAAGTGAACTGCCACACTTAAGTAACTTACCACAATCTCACCACAATCTCCACCCCTAGAGTTTGGCAACCCACAACCAGGAGGCTTACAATTCCAAACTTCTCCCTGAAAAGCAGAGTGTCTGAACCCCACATGTGATACCCCAACTTTTAAGACATGCATCTGACAAATGACCCAAGTAAAAAATGGGCAGTGGACCTAGACATTTTTCCAAAAAAGACATGAAGATGTGCTTAATATCATTAATCATCAGGGAAATGTAATCAAACTACAATGAAGAATCACCCCCATACCTGTCAAATGGGTGAGACAGAAACACACACAGGCACACACACACACACACACAATGGAATATAACTCAACCACCAAAAAAGAATCAAATTTTGCCATTTGTGACAATGTGGATGGAATAAGTGAAACAGAAATACAAATACCATAAGACACTTATATGTGGAATCTAAAAAACAAAAGACTCATAAATATAGGAAACAAACTGATGGTTACTAGAGTGGGATGGGTTTGGGATACAGGCAAAATAGGTGAAGGGGATTAAGGGGTACAAACTTCCAGTTATAAAATACATAAGTCATGGAGATATAATATACAGCATAAGGAATATAGTCAATAATATTGTCATAGCTTTGTATAGTGACAGATACCTAGACTTACCATAGGGATAATTTCATAATATATATAAATATCAAATCACTACCACATATACCTGGAACTACTAGAATAGTGTAAGTAAATCATACTTCAATTAAAAAAAAGTCTTCAGAGGGCCCCTGGGTGGCTCAGTGGATTAAGCCGCTGCCTTCGGCTCAGGTCATGATCTCAGGGTCCTGGGATCAAGTCCCGCATCGGGCTCTCTGCTCAGCAGGGGGCCTGCTACCCTCTCTCTCTCTCTCTGCCTGCCTCTCCGTCTACTTGTGATCTCTCTCTGTCAGGTAAATAAATAAAATCTTAAAAAAAAAAAAAAGTCTTCAGGACTTTGGCTTCTTAAAAAAATAAGACAGGGGTTTGTTAAATGAAGTGAAAGTAAGATAGGAAAGAAAAATGCCATCAATCTAACATTTATATAGCAATTTGTGGCTCACAAGAAATTCTTCCTAACTCCTCATTCTAATGCTGAGTGTTCTAAATAATTATTGCCATTATATGGAGGAGAACACCGTGGCTCAAGAATGTTAAGTAAATCCCACTGGATCATACCTATCTTTATACAGGGTCTGACACAGAGATCAACATAAACTAATACATAATACTGCATAATTATGTACTTTACTGCTTCTTCCAGAAGGTAGATTTAAGATGATGATATTAAAGGGTCTTACTGGCTAAATGTCAGGTGGATATAAGCAGTATACAAAGTGCCAAAAAAATCATTTTATTCTAGAATGCATATCTTTCTGTAAACCAGTAACTAACCAAGTAGCAAAAAGTAAATACAATGCAAAATGTAAAAAGAAGACAAGGATGACAATGACCTACACTTGAGACATGAGGTCCTAAACACATAGCTTTGACAGCAAATTGGGCTTGCATCCATGAAACCACAGCACTGAAGCAAATGGAGAAAGAGTTCTTAAACGGGCCTAGCACAAAGATGCTGACTAAAAAATCATCCAGTCTTTCTGGTAAATATTTGCTTATCATAAAGCTTCAACCTGAAGGGCAGGCTTCTAATTAAACACACATCTAAGGATCTATTGAAATAATCTCCAAAGATGGAGACTGTGTTCTTTTGCCTCATTTCAGGTTACCAATGCCTCCTAGAAGGAAACCATGCATTTGTTTGGCATCCCAGTTTTTGTAGCTGCCATCCAGGGGTTACCCTTTGATCACCTACCAAGGCTTATATCCAAAATGACTACAACAAATGGAGAATGAGTTCTTAACCAGCTACCCCCAATGAAAAACAGAGAAGCAGCAAACTAAAATGCCTAGTCTTTCTATGAGAGGTCTATTGGTGTATCTTCTTGGCTGTACTCTGGGGGCAGGCTTTTAATTAAATACACATCTAAGAATCAATTCTGTCCTCTCCACAAACATCTCAGAGGGTGGGCACTATCTTCCTGCTCTCCCTCCGCCTCACACCAGGTTGCTGGTGTTTCTGAGAAAGGAGCTTGTCTCCATGGCTAGTGCCCCAACTTCTGTCTGCTGCCCAGAGGACAAAACCCTTGATATCCTGATTCTGTTGGCCAGTGGGACCTGCATTCATAGGCTACCACCTCAGGATTCAGTGTAGAGAGACAAAAACATTCCCATCTTCCCCTCAAAGAGATCTGTTTGCATACTTTAAAGCTGCTGCCTGAGGATCTGGCTTCCAATCTGAATCTGAACCAAGATCTTTTCCTTTGGGATACTGACAGGTCTTGGCAAACCCTCAACTACTCATAGCCATAAAGAATGAAGTAGGCTGGGGCACCTGGGTGGCTCAGTGGGTTAAGCCCCTGCCTTCAGCTCAGGTCATGATCTCAGGATCCTGGAATTGAGCCCCACATCAGGCTCTGCTCAGGGAGTCTGCTTCTCCCTCTCCCACTCCCCGTGCTTGAGTTCCCTCTCTTGCCGTCTCTCTGTCAAATAAATAAAATCTTTAAAAAAAAAAAAAAAAGAATGAAGTAGGCTACTTGGACAGGCACAAAGGTTTGAGAGATGGGTTGAGATGAAGACCATTCCTATATAAGGCTGCTGCTTCAAGACAGGTAGAAATAGCTGTTTTATCTAATGCATAGAAACTAACACAAGGAAATGGAAGAAAGAGAGGACTATGTTCCAAATGAAAGAACAAGATCAAACCTCAGAAAAAAGATTTTAATGAAACATAAATGATTTGCCTGATTCGGAGTTCAAAATAACAGTCACAAAGGTAATGCTTACCAATCTTGGGAGAAAAATGCATGAACAAAGTTAAAAATTTTAACAAAGAGAAAATATAAGAACGTGCCCAAGAGAAGTCACAGAGATGATAAATACGATAACAGAACTGAAAAATACAATAGAGGAATTCAGCAGCAGACTATATGAATAAGAAAGGATTAGCAAACTCAAAGACAGGTCAACAGAACTCATCAAATCAGAACAGCAAAAAGAAAAAAGAGAGAGAGACAAGAAAACTTAAGGGGCTTATAGGAGAATATTAAGTGAACCAACATTCATATTATACATGCCCCAGAATGAGAAAAGCCAGAAAGAAAGGGGTAGAAAACTTACATGAAGAGATAAAAGCTAAACGTCCCTACCCTTGGAGACCCACTCCAAAGCACTTTTACTTAAATTCTCTAAAGTTAAAGACAAGGAAAGAATTTTTTTTCTGGCAATTGGTTCAGCCTCACATCTATGTGGTTTTGTTCTGTTTTTAACTCCAGCTAGTTAACATACAGTGTTATATTGGTTTCAGGTATACAATATAGTGATTCAACAATTCTGTACACTACTCAGTGCTCATCAAGATAAGTGTACTATTAATTTCCTCCATCTATTTCACCCATCCCCCTGTAATGATCAATTTGTGCTCTATAGTTTAAAGTCTGGTTTTTGGTTTGTCTTTTTTTTTTTTTTTTTTTTTAAGATTTATTTATTTATTTATTTGACAGAGAGAAATCACAAGTAGGCAGAGAGGCAGGCAGAGAGAGAGAGAGAGGAGGAAGCAGGCTCCCTGCTGAGCAGAGAGCCCGATGCGGGACTCGATCCCAGGACCCTGAGATCATGACCTGAGCCTAAGGCAGCGGCTTAACCACTGAGCCACCCAGGCGCCCTGGTTTGTCTTTTTTTTTTTTTTCATTAATTTCTTCAATTCTACATATGAATGAAATCATATAGTATTTCTCTTTCTCTGACTTATTTCACTTAGCGTTATACCCTCTATTTCCAACCATGTTGTAAAAATTTCATTCTTTTTATGGCTAAGTAATATCCCATTACACACACACACACACACACACACACACACTTCATCTTCCTTATCCATTCATCAGTTGATGGACACTTGGCTGCTTCCATAATTTGGCTATTATAAATAATGCTGCAATAAACATGGGGTACATCTACCATCTTGAATTAGTATTTTTTTTTTATTTGGGGGGTAAATAACCTGGTAGGGAATTACTGGATTATATGGTAGTTTTGTTTTTAATTTTTCAGGAAACTCCATACTGTTTTCCACAAAGGCTGCACCAATAGTGCAAAAGAGTTCCTTTTTTTTCACATCCTCACCAACACTGTTGTTTCTTGTATTTTTTATTTTAGCCATTCTGACAGGAGTGAGGTGATATCTCATTATGGTTTTGATTTGCATATCCCTTAAGATGAGTGATGTTTAGCATCTTTTCATGTCTGTTGGCCATCAGTATGTCTTCTTTAGAGAAATGTCTGTTCAAATCTTCTGCCCATTTTTTATCTGAGTTGTTTTTTGGTGTTGGTTGTATCAGTTCTTTATGTATTTTGGTTATTAACCCTTTTTCAGATATGTCATTTGCAAATATCTTCTCCCACTCAGTAGGTTGTCTTTTATAGTTTGGTTGGTTGTTTCCTTTGCTGTGTGGAAGCTTTTTATTTTGATACAATCCAAACAGTTTATTTTTGCTTTTATTGCCCTTGCCTCAGGAGACATGTCTAGAAAGATACTGCTATGGCCAAAGTCAGAGATTTTATGGCCTGTGCTCTCCCCTTATAGGATTTTTATGGTTTCAGGTCTCCCATTTTGAGTATATTTTTGTGTATGGTATAAAAAAGTGGTCCAGTTCCATTTTTTTGCAGGTTGCTGTCCAGTTTCCCCAATACCATTTGTTGAAAAGACTGTCTTTTCTCCATTGCATATCCTGTCACCTTTGTCAAGGATTAATTGGCCAAAGCTGCAGGTTTATTTCTGGGTTTTCTATTCTGTTCCATTGATCTACGTGTCTGTTTTTGTGCCAGTACCATACTGTTTCGATTCCTACAGCTTTGTAATATAACTTGAAATCTGGGATTGTAATACCTCCAGTTTCTGTTTTTCTTTTTCAAGATTGCTTTGGCTACTGATGGCTTTTGTGGTTTCAAAAAATTGGGGGATCATTTATCCTAGTTCTTTGAAAAGTGCTGTTGGTATCTTGGTAGGGATTACATTAAACCTGCAGACTGCCTTGGGTAGTATGGACATTTTAACAATATTTGTTATCAAGACAAGGAGAGAATCTTAAAAGCAGCAAGGAAAAAACAATTCGTTATACATAAATGAAAGCCCAATACAGTCAAAATTGTTGAGTGGAAACTTGGCATGCAAGTAGGGAGTGGGCACAATATATTGAAAATACTGAAAGAAGGAAACTGCCAACAAGAATACTCTACCTAGCAAAGCTATCCTTCAGATTTGGCTGGGTGGGGGGTGGGGTGGGAACTGGGGGGTGATGTGGTTTGGTGTGTGGAATACAAGTTTTCCAGATAAGCAAAAGCTAAAGGAATTATTGCCCCTAGACCAGTCTTACAAGAAATGTTAAAGGGACTTTTTTTGCTGAAACATAGGGTACTGTTAGTAATAGGAAAATGTATAAAAGTATAAATCTCACTGGTAAAGGTAAATACATAGTAAAATTCAAAGTAATCTTATATTGTAAAGGAAGTTGGTTAATTACTACAAATCTAGTATGAAGATTAGAAGACAAAGGTAATAAAAATACCTACAACTACAATAATTTGTAAATGAATACTGAAAAACTGAAACATGTAAATTATGATGTCAAAACATAAAATGTGAGAGGGGGAAAAAGTAAGATTTAGAATGTGTCTGAAGTTAAGCTATCAATTTAAGATAGACTTTTATATATGTGTGTGAAATAATATATATGTGTTGTGTTATGTAACCCTCATGGTAATCACAAAGCAAAAACCTATAGATACACAAAAGATAAGAGGATTCTAAGTATATTGCTACAGAAAATCTTTGAATCACAAAGGAACAGAGCAAGAAAAATGGAAAGGAATGATGAAATCTTAAAAACAGCCAGAAAACAATTAACAAAATTCCAATAAGTACATAGCCATCAATAACAGCTTTAAATGAAAATGAACTAAACTCTCCAATACAAAGACATACAGTGGCTGAGTGAATAATAATACAAAATCCATCTATATGCGGTAAGAGACTCAATTCAAATGTAAGGACATGCAAAATGAAAGCAAAGAGTGGAAAATATATACTCCATGCAAATGAAAACCAAAAAATAGCTAGGGTAGGTGTATATACAGCTGACAAAATACACTTTAAGACCAAGAACTATAATAGGAGACAAAGAAGGTCATAAAATAGTGATAAAAGAATGAATCAAACAAGAGGGCATAATATTTGTAAATATTTATTCACCCATCTAAATACATAAAGTAAACATTAATCGACATGAGGGGAGAAATAGACATCAATTAAAAAATAGTAGAGGACTTAAATTCCCCATTTTCATCAATTAGATCACCCAGACAGAGAATCTATTTAAAAAATATTGTACTTAAATAACACATTAGAGTAGGTGGACCTAACACACACATACAGAACATTCTATCTAAGCAACAACACACAGTCTTAAGTGCACATGGAACATACTCCAGGAAAAATCCTATGTTAGACCACAAAACAGTCTTAAAAATTTTAAGAGAACTGGGTGCCTGGATGGCTCAGTGGGTTAAGCCGCTGCCTTCGGCTCAGGTCATGATCTCAGGGTCCTGGGATCAAGTCCCGCATTGGGCTCTCTGCTCAGCAGGGAGTCTGCTTCCTCCTCTCTCTCTGCCTACTTGTGATCTCTCTCTGTCAAATAAATAAATAAAATCTTTAAAAAAAATTTTTAAGAGAACTGAATCATATCAAACATTTTTTTCTGACCCCAGTGGTATGAAAACTAAAAATCAATTATAAGATGAAAAGTAGAAAACTTATAAATATGTGAAAATTAAACAATATTCTGCTGAACAACCAGGGTCAAAAAAGAAACCAAAAGAAAAAGCAGAAAATATCTTGAGAAATTTGAAAATGTAAATACAACATACCAAAACTTATGAGACTCAGCACAAACAGCTTAAGAGAGAAGGCCCCAAATGATAAATGCCTTCATTAAGAAACAAGATCTCAAATAAACAACCTAACTTTTCACCTCAAGGAACTAGAAGAACAAACTAAACCCAAGATTAGTGAAAAGGAAAAAAAGGCAATAATGAGAGCAGAGATAAATGAAATGAAAAATAAAATCAGAAATGAAAGAGACATTACAGTGGATATCACAGAAACCTTTACAAAGAATGAATAATCAAAGCCCAACAAATTAAAAAATCTGAAAAAATGGACAAAGCCATAGAAACATACAGCCTACCAAAACAAATCATGAATATACAGAAAACCTTCAATAGGCCAATAACAAGTAAGTAGATTGAATCTCTAATCAAAAATCTCCCCCAGAAAAAAAGTCCAGGACCAGATGACTTCACTGGTGAATTCTACCAACATTTAAATAAGAATACCAGTTCTTCTGAAATGCTTTCAAAAAAAGAGCAGAGAACACTTGCAGACTCATTTTAAGAAGTCAGCATTACCCTGATACCAAAAGTAGACAATGACACCATACAAAAGAAAACTACAGATGCCAATATCTCTGATGAACACAGATGCAAAAAACTTCAACAAAATATTTGCAAACTAAATTCAATAATAACACTAAAAGGATCATTCACCATGATCAAGTGCAATTTATTCCAGGATGCAAGGGATGATTCAACATTTGTAAATCAATCATTGTGATACCCACATTAACAAAATGAACAAAACAAATGATCATCTCAATATAAATAGAAAATCCATCTGACAAAATTCAACATCCATTTATGATTTTTTAAAAAAATCTCAAAAAGTGGCTTATAGAGGGAACATACCTCAACATAATAAAGGCCATGTATGACGAGCCCATAGCTAACATTATCCTCAATAGTGAGAGCTAAAAGCTTTTCCTCTGAGATCAAGAACAAGACAAGAATGCCCATTCTTTTCATTTTATTCAACACAGAATTGGAAATCCTAGCCAGAGCACTTAGGCAAAAAAATAAATAAATAAATAAAAGGTATCCAAATTGAAAAGAAAAAAGTCAAACTGTCACTCTGTGCAGATGACAGGATATAGAAGACCTACACTCCACCAAAAAGCTGTTAGAACAAACAAGTTCAGTAAAGTTGTA
Source organism: Mustela nivalis (assembly GCF_964662115.1). Lineage (NCBI taxonomy): Eukaryota > Metazoa > Chordata > Mammalia > Carnivora > Mustelidae > Mustela > Mustela nivalis. The sequence continues at coordinate 58,770,817 of NC_139027.1, forward strand.
GGCTACAAAATCCATATACAATCCATATTGTGTTTCAATATACTAATATTGAACTATCAGAAAAAAGAAATAAAACAATCTGATTTACAACTGTATCTAAAATATAAAATACCTAGGAATAAATTTAACTGAGGAAGTCAAAGAGATGCACACTGAAAACCATAAGGCATTGATGAAAGATTGAAGGTGACACAAATAAATAAACTGAAAGATAAGCCATGATCATATTGGAAGAATAATGTTAATATGTCCATACTATTCAAAGGAATTACAATTTAATGCAATCCTTTTCAAAATTCTGAAGGCATTTTTTTCACATAAAAAGAATAAACAATCCTAAAATTTGTGTGGAAGTACAAAAGATCCCAAATAGCTAAAACAGTCTTAAAAAAGAAGAACCAAGCTAGAGGTATCACACTTCCTGATTTTAAGCTATATTACAGAGCTACAGTAATCAAAACAGTATTGCACTGGCATAAAAAAACAGACACACGGATCAATGGAAAAGAACAGAGAGCCCAGAATTAAACCTAAGCATATATGATCAATTAATTTACAACACTGGAGACAAAAATATACAAAGAGTAAAAGACAGTCTCCTCAATAATTGGTGCCAGAAAAACTGTCACAGCTACATACAAAAGAACGAAACTAGACCACTATCTTACATGCACAAAATAACCTAAAATGGATTAAAGACCTGAACATAAAACCTGAAACTGTAAAACTCCTTAACAAAATACAGGCAATGATGGGGCACTTGGGTGACTCAGTCAGTTAAGTGCCTGCCTTCAGCTCAGGTCATGATCCCAGCTGTCCTGGGATTGAGCCCAGCATCCAGCTCCCTGCTCAGCGGGAAGCCTGCTTCTCCTTCTCCCTCTCCCACTCCCCCTTCTTGTGTTCTCTCTCTCTTTCTCTCTGTCTCAAATAATAATATCGGAAGGAAGGAGGGAGGGAAGGGGGGAGGGAGGGAGGGAGGGAGAAAATACAGGCAATGAGAGCCTTGACCTCTATCTTGGAGACAAATTTTTGGATCTGACACTAAAAGTAAAATCAACAAAGACAAAAATAAATAAGTGGGACTATATCAAACTAAAAAGTTTCTGCATTTTGCCATCACCAAAATGAAAAGACAACCTCCTGAATAGAAGAAAATATTTACAAATCATGTATCTAATAAGGGGTTAATATCCAAAATATATAAAGAGCTCAACAATTCAAAAGCAAGCAAACAACCCAGTTAAAAATGGACACAGGGTCTAAGTAGACATTTTTCTAAAGATGATATACAGACATCCAACAGGTACACAAAAGTGTACTCAACATCAGTAATCATTAAAAAAATGCTAATCAAAACCTCAGTGAGAAATCACATCACACCTGTAAGAATGATTATTAGCAAAAAGACAAGAAATAATAAGGATTGGCAAAGATGTGGAGGAACGGGAACCCTGTGCACTATTGGTGTGAATGTATACTATAGAAAACAAGATGGAGATTCTTCAAAAAGTTAAAAATAGAACTACTGTTTGAACCAGAAATTCGACTTCTGTGTATCTGCCAAAGCAAATAAAAATACTAACTTGAAAAGGTATCTGCGCACTCATGTTAATTGCAACATTCACAATAGCCAATAAATGGAGACAACCTAAGTGTCCATCAATGGCTGAAAAACGAAATGTGGCATAAATACATAAGGGAATATTATTCAGCCATAAAAATCAAGGAAAGCTGTCATTTGTGATAACATGGATGGATCCTGAGGTCACTATAAGAAGTGAAATAAGTCAGACAGAGACAGACAGATACTGTATTATCTCACTCATGTGGAATCTTATAAAACAAAAAACTCAAAAACTCAAACTCCTATAGACAGAAAAGACATTACTGTTTACCAGAGACCAGGGGCGGGGCAGGGGGGGAGTTGGGAGAAATGGGTGAAAGTGATCAAAAGGTAGAAAATTCCATTTAGGGGTGCCTGAGTGACTCAGTCAGTTAAGCATCTGCCTTCAGCTCTTGTCATGATCCCAGGGTCCCGGGATCAAGCCCTATATTAGGCTCCCTGACATTAGGCTCCCTGCTCCTCAGGGAGCCTGCTTCTTCCTCTCCCACTCCTACTGCTTATGCGTTCTCTCTCTCTCTCTCTCCACCACACTCTGACAAATAAATAAATAAACTCTTTAAAGAAACTTCCATTTATAAAATAAGTCATAAGGAGGGGCGGGGCGCCTGGGTGGCTCGATGGGTTAAGCCTCTGCCTTCAGCTCAGGTCATAATCTCAGGGTCCTGGGACCCAGCCCCGCATCCCATCAGGCTCTCTGCTCAGCAGGGAGCCTGCTTCCCCCTCTTTTTCTGCCTGTCTCTTTACCTACTTGTGATCTCTGACTGTCAAATAAATAAATAAAATCTTGTAAAAAAAAATAAGTCATAAGGATACAATGTACAGCATGATGACTGTAGTCAATAATACTATACTGTATTTCTGAAAGGTGTTAAGAGAGTACATATTAAAAGTTCTCATCACAAGAAAAAAAATTATAACTGGTATATTAGATATTCACTAGATATACTGTGGTGACCATTCCACAATATAGCAAATCATTTTGTTGTACACCTAAAACTAATGTTTTACACCAGTAATACCAGCTTTTTAAATGTATTAAATTTTAAAAATAAAAATATCCAAATTATTAAACATACATAAAATTTATCCAAACTTTCATGTCAAACTTATAAAAGTTTATAACTGCCTCTACTAATTTTTTTTCTATCACAAATAATAAAGTTAACAGGCCAGTAATAAATAGTTTACAGATCAGTTATTAGTCTTTATCCTATACTTTGAGTAATATTTGTCTAAGAATAATGCCCCACTAAACTTAGGGAAGAAGCTCATATAGTAAATCTGTGATAAAATAATAAGAAACGTTGGATGTGTTCAAATCAGACTTAATGGATATGCACTGTGAAGGATTTACAATAATGGCTAATGATCACAGTGTTTCTGTTTTTAAAAAGCATCATCAGGGGTCAGATTAATACAATTTTCTTGATCCGGTACTGAAAGAAATTATCCAGTAATTTAGCATCTTTCCTATAGAACTAATAAGACCAGGATACAACCAGCAAGGCTTTTCTGGAAAGCAATTCTCATCCTATCAATTTAGTTTATTTCTATCACAGACTACATAGTTAAGTTATAATCTTCATACCCCAATTTTAGAAGGCTCATGATTGTGTCCTGTATTCCAAAATAAGCTGGAAAGTGTGTGTAGGTGAGGGGGGGCATGTATGCGTGTGCGTAGAAAGCATCTATTCTTTCTTTCTGCCTTTTTTTTTTTTAATCTTAAACACCTCTCTACCACTATCAGAGGCCAATCTCAATAAGAATATCAAAATAGTAAAGCAAACAATCATTGAGCATTTACAATGTGCCAGGAATTCTTCTAAGTATTTTAGGTGCCATGCTAAAATTAGTTATCCTCCATTTAAAGAATACCTATCACTTAGTCTCTTTTATTTAAATAGAAATAAATTTTAAAATGACATGAAAAATGTAAAATTGATAGAAATAAATGTAAGGTCTATAAAATATAATAGTACTGTAGTGTGAAAAAAGTCTATCTAAAGTTCCACAAAGTTCAGCCCCTATGTCACTTGTTTTTGTAGGGCCCACAACTAGAATGGTTTTTATATTTTAAATGGTTTGGGAAAAGTAAAAAGAACTTTGGAAAAAGTCAAAATTTTGTGACACATGAAAATTATATGAAATTCAATTTCAATGTCTACAAATAAAGTTTTATTGGAGCACAGCCATGCTCATTCTTTTCCATATTGTTTATGGCTGTTTTCATGCTACAATGACAGAACTGAGTAGCACTTTACCTGGCTATTTAGCACGCTGCCAATTGTAGTAACCATGGCTATAAATGCACAGAGTTTCAAGTGCCACACACATTGCCATACCACAGTGCATACTCATATTATCAAAATAAGGAAAGAAAATAGAACTCAAAATGTCATACTTTTGAAGCACAGTAGAATGTGGCTTTTGTTACTGAGTTAAAAGTAAAGCACTGTGTTTATAATGTAATGATAAAATAGCTATGCTCAAAAGAATCCAATATAGTAACACCAAAGGACTCATCATAGTATCCCCTGCCCACAGGCAAGCAACAGTGAGAAAAAGTAGAAAATTTACAAAGAAGTGTCTCATCATAGGAGAATTTCTTCACTAACAGAAAATAAACATGAGGTATGACCAAACTAAGTTTCTCAGTAGCTCATTTGTTAGTCAAGCAAGGAAAGCCATTCACTGATGAGTTAATGAAATCATGTTTGACTGCAGAAGATGAAAAGATGTGTCCAGAGAAAATAAACTTAAGACTTTTGGCCATTGGGCAAGTACATTTGCTCAAAAAGTTGAGAAAAGAAGATGATTTCAAGTGGTCTTCTGTGGTCAACAAATGTACACTATTCAACTGCTTTTTTTTTTTTTTTCTTAATTTGAGGAGTCAGTGCAAAGTTTGAAGTAACTGAAGAGTTAGTCTCTATGAACAGTCTGTGTAAAACAACTTCAGGCAAGAATATTTTCAAAGTTGAGAAAACTCCAGTACAACCTAAAGTGGAATCTGCTAAGATGTGCTATAACTGATTATGATAATATATATGGAAGGGGGAAAAAGACAATTTATAACCTTGTAAAAAGGTGTTTTATAAAAAAAAGTTAAGGTGTTTAAATCTATTATTTAAAATAAAATTAATTTTAAAATTTTAAATGTTTAAATATTTACTCAACCGTTAACTTGCAGAAAATATGTAAATATGTCATATGTTACTGAACCAAAAATGTCAAAGGTGAACTTCATTCACTCCTGTGAGTTTCACAACTTTCAGTTTTGTGAATTTTTGTCAAAAATAGAAGATGAATATCCTGACTTGCCCTTCTATCCAGAAGTTCAAAAACTTAAGCTGTGGTAAAAGCAGTGACTTTTTTTTCTTTTTAGCTCTATGCTGAGACTGAAATTTTTCTGAATGAGAACCACCACTGACTACTATTATCAAATTGAATAGCCTTTTGAAATCAGCTCTTGTTTCAAATTTGATCATGTTCCTTGATGAATTAAAACTAAAATTACAAGGCAAACAGTTACTATATATGAAATTTTTACTAAATGAAGTAAAGCTATTAATGTTGTTTGAATTACAAAGTAATGTCAAGTTGGGTTGTCAAGAATTAATGAAAGAACTGAGATCTGTATTTCCACATAAATCTGAAATAGATATATTTTCTGATCGCAAACTAAGTTCTATAAGAGTAAACAACTGTCCCAGTTTTAGCACTTCGAGTCCCAAATCCTCAAAAACCACTCAGTCCTGGAATATCAGAACAACTGGCCTCCCTAATTCCAGCAGCATTTTTCAGACCTAAATACAAATGCCAAGTATATATTCCTATTTCAAAATCCATCAACTGTGCAGTTGAGGAGCTTCCCAGAAACAGCAATTGGAAATGATTAATCTGCAATGTAATGACATGCTAAAAGGCAAATATCAAGAGAAGAATCTAACAGAATTCTATAAAATATGATGCTGTTGATAGACTGGTGCAGTTTCTGGTAGCACCTACCTGTTTGAAAGGACATTTTCAAAGGTGAAATACACAAAATATCAACAGAGATCAACATTAACAGAACATTTGCAGTTGAGTTTGATAACAGAAAACTAACTTCAATTAAATTGAACCTCAAATTAAATGCTATCTCCACATTCCCATTAGATGTGTATCACACAGAATACTCAATTATATTTTAAATTTTATTAATAAAAACTTAGAGAACTTTTCTCTCTTGATCTATAAATACTTACATAGTATCTTCAGTTTTGCTTCTTGGCCTGCAAAGCCTAAAATATTTATTATCTGGCCCTTTACCTAATGGGACCCCTTATTGTGACTAAGACAAATAGAGTTAAGAGATGGGGACTGTAACAGTTGACAAGAAACTAAATGAAGCAGTAACCACTGGTTTTTATGAGAAAAATAAACAGCAGTGATATATATTTAAAAGACTAACATACCAGAGTCAGAAGCAATCACTTCATTACACCAATCTCTTTGGATGTCCTAGAATCTAAATCTTAGACCTTAACCCTTCTGCCATGGTTAATTTTCCTTTACATAAAAAAACTGGCATGGATTCAAGGAAGATTGATAATGACTAATACCGTGAAACTTGGTATCTATTTTTAAAAGTTTTATAAAGTTTTTTAGCTCAAAAAATGTCAAGATTACAGACATAACAATTTCTATTTAAAACTACAGAAAGTACCCTGGGCTGTTTTTAAAGTCCAAGGAAGATTTTTTAAAAATAAAAAATTAAAAAGCAGGGTAGGGGTTTTTATTTGTTTGTTTTTTGTCTTTAGTTTTGTTTAGTCATAAGAATAATTTCTTGAGGGGTGCCTGGGTGGCTCAGTGGGTTAAAGCCTCTGCTTTCGGCTCAGGTCATGATCCCAAGGTCCTGGGATCAAGCCCCTCATCGGGCTCTCTGCTCAGCAGGGAGCCTGCTTCCTCCTCTCTCTCTACGTGCCTCTCTGCCTACGTGTGATCTCTGTCTGTCAAATGAATAAATAAAATCTTTTTAAAAAAATTATAATTTATTGACTACTGGGAAGAGAGACTGTTGAACAACTTTGTGAGAGAGACTTAACTTTACATCCCTTAAGATCTTCAAGAGAGTAACGATCTTACTGTAGGATTTATATTTTTATCTACTTAAAGGCAAGAGCCATCTACTGTTCTAAAAAAAATTCAGGGGCGCCTGGGTGGCTCAGTGGATTGGGCCTCTGCCTTCGGCTCAGGTCATGATCTCAGGGTCCTGGGATGGAGCCCCACATCGGGCTCTTTGCCTGCTTCCCCCTCTCTTTCTGCCTGTCTACTTGTGATCTCTCGCTCACTGACAAATGTATAAAATTAAAAAAAAAAAAACTTAAAAAAAATTCAGATGTCCTATGAAAGCATTACAATCCAGATTTCACAGCATGATATGGAAATATCATATTAGAAGTGTTACACGATTTCTGAACTATATAACTAAACAAAACATCCTGGTCTATACAAAAATATCCCAAAATAATAAGTAATTCTGAGTTAATGACAGACAGTAATGTGTATTTTTATAGAAATACAACTGTCATCAAAGCATTTCTTGGTGCTAAGACTACAGGGAGGAATACAGTAAAATGCTGCTGGTAAGCTTTAGAAAATATAATTTACTGGGAAGGTAGACTAAATAAATAAATAATAAGTTAACATAAGCATAGTGCCAAATGAGTGGTATATGCATGCATGCACTAAGCTATAAGAGAAACGCATAACTGATACTTATAAATACCCACCAATTATACACAATTACTTGTTTCAAGGATGAGAATATGTAAATTAATGTCTATATAATATGTATCAATAAAAAGAAATTAAATTGTAGCACTATCACATAGCTTTTCTCTTCAGCCTAATGGCATATAAATGTAAGCAAAGATTTCTCTTTTAAAAGCATCATTTGATATTCTAAACCAGGGCCAACAGGTATATTGTTGTTATGAGAGCAAATAACCCACAAATACCGTATTCTTTTCCACTGAGAAGGGGGGGGGAGGCCTTATAAACGTTCTCAACACAATTCTCTAGGTAACCACGACTTATCAACTAGAATTGGCACTTACATGAAACTTACTTGCCATCCACGTTTTAAGGTATCATTTTAAGAACAGAAGGAAAAACATAGACATAGTTTACTCATTTGACTTCAGTTAAGATATTAGCCCTAAAGGTATGTATGACAATCACTGGAATACTTTCATACTTTTTGGGTTTGGCTGTTGCTATCTCTTGAGTTTTCAGTATTTCAACCTGGTTTAAATTAGGATTATTTTAAAACATTTCTCTTTCTACTAGGGCTATAGTAAAAGGTTCTGTTAACAATTTTCATTACAGGCCCTTATTAGATTTAAGATAATTAATGTTGTGATATTTTATTTTTAAAAGGAGAAAAGAAAGAAGACGGCATAGAACAGGTAAAACACTTCCTCTTAACATTTATCATTAGACAATTAAATTCCAAAAGAAAAGCATAGTATACATGATTATTTTGAACTCAGAATAAGATGCCTACTGGTATACATTAACTGGAAAACATTTTTCTAAATAACTATTCAAGTTTTCAGTATTTCAAGGTTATATATTAAAAGTTGTTTCTGTAAAAGAAAACAGTACATAATGGAATGTGTAGAAATGAAATTATAATAATCCAGTGAGGAGAAAGGAGGAGGGATATACATGAATTAAAGTTACCATGAGTTGATAATTGATGAAGGTGGGTGATGGGTAAAATAGCAGTTTACATACACCATTTTCTCTATTATGTTTGAAACTATCCAAAATTAAGTTTATTTTTTATTTAAATTTTACTTAGTTAACATACAGTGCAATACTGGTTTCTGGAGTAGAATTCAGTGTTTTATCACTTACATAGAACACTCAGTGCTCATCACAAGTGCCTTCTTTAATCCCCCATCACCCTTCTAGCCCATCCCCGCCCCGCACCACCTCCCTCCATCAACCTCAGATTGTTCTCTATCATTAAGAGTTTCTTATGGCTTGTTTCCCTCTATCCTTTTTCTCTTTTCCCCCTTCCCTTATGTTCATCTGTTTTCTGCCTTAAATTTCACATATGAGTGAGATCATATGGTATTTGTCTTTCTCTGACTTATTTCATTTAGCATAATACACTTTAGCTCCATCCACATAGTTGCAAATGCCAAGATTTCACCAAAATTATGTTTAAAAATAAAAGGTTTATAATAATGACAAGGGTATCCAATTCATTTTTATTATTTTTATGTATAATTTTTATAAGTAATGCATGTGGAGTCCCTCTCCATATTCTGCCATTAACATATCTAAGTTCATTTTGAAGACTGTTAAACCAATTTCAAAAAGGTTAGGTGTAAGTCAGAGAAGAACTCATAATTTACAGTTTACATAAGTTTACAGTGGATTACCATGGTAACTGATTCATTATGAAACTCTTCCCAGCTCACAGCCTTACAATAGTGAGTGGACTAGGTTGGAGCCCTGGGCCATAGGCCATAGTTTTTCTGACCCCAGGTTTAGAGTAATGAGTTGATGGCCCAACAACCTCCACACACCCAATAAAAGAGAGAAAGAGAGAGATTAAAATCTAAGAACACATGGATTTTTAGGTGCTTGATATGTTTGAATCCCCTGTAGTCATTATCAGTTTTGATGTGCCAATTGTCTCCCTTCATCTTGGCTCCTTTGTCCTTTTGCTATGGATCAATTAGTCTTTGGCAGCTGCTTTACTTTTATGATGCAAGATGTCCCAGACTCATACATTCCCTGCTTTAAATGTAGAACCTACTATTTCTCCATTTTTATTTTCTCTAGGATTTTATAGCTTTTAGGCTTTTTCAGTGAATACAAATAAAACTTTTTTTAAAAATATGTAACAGTTATTTCCAACTTAAAATTAAGATAAAAAGTTTAATTCATTGCTTTGTGTTTTGTCTTGCAGCTCTTTAGCTTTATGCAAAAAATCTTAGCCCTTAAGTATACTAACATTTTCTCTTTTAACTAAATATCACTTACCTGAAACTGCTTCCACCTAGTCACCAATGACCTCCAAATTGCCAAACCAATTATTACTGTTTAGCTCATCAGCACTTTCTATACTAACACTACAGACTGTTCTCTTCATCTTGAAACATTCAGCTTCCGTTAAACTCAGTTCTCTTACCTTGCTATTTCATTTCTGTCTCCTTCTATGGCTTTTTACTTGCTTTTAGCCTTTTCTTCTTTAACAGTTCTATAATATTATCCCTTGACGTTTTTATCAACTCTCAGGAATCAGTAGCAGAGAGACATAATTGCTAAAACTCCGAGTTTCAGACTGATATATCCTGTTCCTGCGGAGGTATTGCCATACTGTTAATTGTCCCCTCTGTGGGGCGCCTGGGTGACTCAGTGGGTTAAGCCTCTGCGTTCAGCTCAGGTCATGATCTCAGGGTCCTGGGATCGAGCCCCGCATCAGGCTCTCTGCTCAGCAGGGAGCCTGCTTCCCCCTCTCTCTCTGCCTGCCTCTCTGCCTACTTGTAATCTTTCTCTCTGTCAAATAAATAAATAAAATCTTAAAAAAAAAAATTGTCCCTTCTCTGTGAAGTACCATAGCATCCTGTGCTTCTACCACAATAAATGTGACTTTTTATTATACCTTCTGGTTAACTGTTTCTCCCACCACGCCGTAAGATTCTTAAAGGCAATATTTGTGTCCCTTTTGCTCACCATCTTATTAGCAGCAGGTATGGAATTCTGTAAATACCGTTAGATACAAATGAACAAATAAATATCTCTTTGACTAGATAATATCTGTTAAATGAAAATTTTCCACAGACAATTTACTAACATAGGAAGCTTTTATTCAAATGATTCATGGATCAGGCAGCATCCAGTCTGGTAGTTAGAAAGGAAGTCCAGGAGCACCTGGGTGCTCAGTCTGTTAAGTGTATGCCTTCCACTCAGGTCCTGATCTCGGGGTCCTGAGATTGACCCTCATTGACCCCCTGCTCCACAGGGAGCCTGCTTCTCCCTCTGCCTCTCTCTCTTTCTCTGAATAAATAAATAAATAAAGTATTTTTTAAAAAAACAAAAAGGAATGGAAATCCAAAAAACTGTAAAGGGAAGAGATTTTTTTTTTTAATTCATTTATTTCAGAGAGAGAGAGAGTATGAACAGAAAGAGAGGCAGAGGGAGAGAATGTTCAAACAGACTCTCCTGTGAGTGTGGAGCAGGACTTGGGTCTCAATCCCAGGACCCATGAGATCACAGCCTGAACTGAAATTGAGTAGAACTGACTGAGCCACCCCAGCTGCCCCAAGGCAAGAGATATTTACAGCACTAAGTGAGCAGGAACAAGGAAGTTATACCGGGCATTTGCTAACTGGATTAGTTTCCTTATATGGAGCAAAGGGAAGTTTTGGAGCAGGGTTTGGTAACTTGTGCGAAATAGACAAGCACTAACTAGTTGACATACGCCTTCTTTTTCTGGGAGGGCCACACATAGAAACTTAGTTAAGTTCTGCCTTGCTGATGTTGAGTTTAGCATGAGCAATTTCATCTATGGTTACTTTAACGTATCTGAGACATAATGTATCCAAAACCAAACTCATTGTTTTACCCTCCAGACCCAAATCTACTCCTCTTATATGGTATTTGTCACTCTTGATTCCCTATAACCTACTCACAACTATTAAAGCTAATCATCAAGTTTTATTGATTATTGCTCTTAAATATTTCTAGAGTCTAGCCCCACTATAATTCAGGTTGATTTTTTTTTTTTAAGATTTTATTTATTTGTCAGAGAGAGAAAGAGAGAAAGAGAGAGTGCAAGCGAGCATAAGCAGGCAGAGTGGCAGGCAGAGGCAGATAGAGAAGCAGGCTCCCCACTAAGCAAGGAGCCCGATGCAGGACCCCAGGATCATGACCCAAGCCAAAGGCAGCAGCTCAACCGAGTGAGCCACCCAGGCATCCCTATAATTCAGGTTTTAATCATCTCAACCTGGAATACTACTTCCTGATTAATATCCTCATCTTTAGTTTCTCCCTCCCCCCACTGCCACCACTACCTCAAATCTCACCTCCACAAAGCTGTGAGAGTGATCTACCTATCATTCCCCTGACTAAAACGCCATATGATAAAGTCTAAGCTACTTATTATGGTATGTAAGACTCTCCGTTACCTAATATGCCTGGTTCAGTCAGTTAAATGGCCAACTCTTGATTTTGGCTCAGGTCATGATCTCAGGATGGTAAGATCAAGCCCCGCGTCGGGATCTGGGTTCAGCAGGGAGTCTGCTTGAGATTTTCTCCCTCTCCCTTTGCCCCTCCTCCTGCTTATGTGCTCTAAAATAAATACATCTTTAAAAAAATAACATATATTACACCAATATTATTATAGCTTATCTAGCTTCATCAGTCCCCAGAGGTCTTTTACCCAAACACTTAAAGTTCATATTCTGCTTAGGCCTCAAGCTATTTTCTGGTTAAAGTAAGGAGTGGCACTATACTTAATCCTTACTTATTTTAACCATAACTTAGTTTCAGGCCTTATCAGAATATGTACTTCAATTCTAAGAAAATTCTTTGGATAGAATCTGCTGGGTAATATATAGAGAGATCCAGGGTGTAAAGTTTTATGATGCTTTGAATCAGCTCGCTGTCAAAAGCTTTGTTACTACAGTAGCTCCATTTTTCTCAAGTAGTATATATTAGTGCCTATTTACAACTTTTTAAGAAAAAGTTTGTTCTTCAGATTTCCTTATTCACATTCTCTTTTGTGAAAAACCTGAAAAAGGAATTGTGTTCCATGTCTTAACTTGAAGTAACTACCATCTGAAGACCAATTAGTCTTTCTGAAAACAAAAAGAAGGCAATTCCACAACTGCTTAACTCCTCCTTACTTTTAAAGTTTATAGATCATCTTCACAGTTATATTACTAGCCTCAGATGCCCTGCAATTTAGTAGACTGTCCTTTGATAGATATTGTACACTTTAAGAAGATTCTTACCCACTTTCTCCAGAACTATTTTAAGAAACACATTTAAACAGCTGAGATACAGTTTAACTGAGATACAGTTAAGAGTCAACCACAGTGAAGAAAAAACAAATACGAAAATTCTTGAATGGTTAAAATGACAAATTTTACAATGCACATTTCACCACAATTTTAAAAAAATAAAGAAAGAAACCACTAGAGGTCTAGCTGGCTCCTGGGAAGATTTTGGGAAGGATTTGTACTGACAAAAGCTGATGAAAAGAATTTGAGTTCTCCATTAAACTTTAAGACAAATTTGAGAGAAGTTAACTTGGGCTTGCATGTTGGAATACACTTCTAGGTATGGAGCATATCTCTTGTTCCCTACCACCAACTTCAGTCATAGACAAATAGGCACTAAATCATATAGTCATATACCTATACTGTCTGGCCTGTACTACTCATTGGCATACTGTCTGGAAAAAAATCTTAGACTTAGAAATGCCAGAAACTCATTCTTTTAATGTGGAATTATGACAGATACACCAATCTGCTGTTTATGTTGCTCTTTTGGCCCTTCTATCACCCAGAAAGGTTGATTCCAGCCAGAAGAGAGTAAAACAGAAAGTGTATTTGTGTGTGTCTCTATATTGTCAATATGTAAATACTGGGGATATATATACACACACACATTTACATATACATTTACGTGTAATATAAATGTATATACATGCATACATATATTCATATACTTACATTTTTATTTATATGTAATATATACATATATTTACATATAATATACATACATATGTATATATACATACATATTTGCACATATATATCAATATATTTACATATTGACAATTACCCACTTTAGTAAAGAGCATCTTCTATAACTGAAGTTTAAGTATGCAATTTCTAAATGTGTGATAAAAATAGCAAGTTTTCTGTTCATTGATACTACTATCATAAAGCTTATTAATCTACTTGATGACAACATCTTCAAATATTTGTTGAGATATGGTAAGTGCTAGTCTCATACTTACATCTTTCATCCAAAGAAAAATTTTTTAAAAATGTTTTTAAGTGTATCAACATAGTGCCTAAAGCAAAGATTTAGATAAACCATTAGAGAGAAAACAGAAGTACCAACACAGCCATAATACAGTGATCATTCTTCATAGATATAAACCAATTTATCTTAGTATTTATGACCTCTCTACTTTCTGAAAGATTTGGGGCAGAAATCACGAAATTATTTTATATATAATACCGAAAATACAATTACATAAAGCAAAAATCAATTAAAACTTATAAAGTAAGAGGAGGTATTGAATATCTGGGGTGTTACATACAAATTAAAACAGAGTTTAGCTCTGAATTTGGGAAGGCTAAAGCAAAAAAGGGAAATAGGTTTACTTTGAGAGGTACCATAGTATAATAGAAGGAATACAAAACAAACTGAGTTTCCCTGGAGGGGATACGGGTGGGGCAATAGGGTAATTGGGTGATGGGCTTTAAGGAGGGTGTTTGATGTAATGAGCATTGAGTGTTATATGCAACTGATGAATCATTAAATTCTACCCCTGAAACAAATACTATAGTATGTACTAATTCAACTGAACTTAAATAAAATCTTTTTAAAAAAGAAAGAATGCAGGATTAATGGGCAAACTATCTCAGTTCCAGTTTTGTTCCACTACTTCCTCAGAGTTACAACCTCTTTATACCTATTTCCTAAACTGTAAAATGGGAATAGTTATATTTAGTAGCATTCCAAGACTGCTATGTCAAATTAGGTAATGTGGAAACATTTTATAAACTCCAAAACACCATTCATTACTATTGTCTTTACTGACTTAATAGTTTAAAGTATGCAAATAGTAAATTCAACTGGATGGAAATGTTTTTTCAGCACTGGTTCCACACTAAAGAATGCCTGTGTTAGAAAACTATACATGTCTTCAAGTAGAGTTTTGAAAAAGAAGTCCTATTCACATAGATATTTTCATTATAAGCCTTCTATAAAAACAAATTACACTGAATCACAATTCACTGAAGGCAGTTCTGTGGAAAGGTGAAAGGACAAGTTTACTTACTACTGGTTTACTTAACAGAGCAGGTTGGAAAATTAGATAGTTAGCCTATCTATTAGCCTGTCTTTCATAAATATCAGAAGTCTCAAGCCAACCTTTGGCAACGGCTAGATTGTCAATTTAAGATTTCGTTTTCTAGAAAAAGCATCAAGGACCAAAACTCTGGAATACTGATTAAAAGAAAATCCCTGTATGATATAAAATATGCAAGAACCAGAGTTAAAGTCAACAGTGAAACTTGAGTAACTGGACAACTTGACTGGGCAAGAAAGCATCTCCTGGGGGCACCTGGATGGCTCAGTCAGTTTAAGTCACTGACTTGGTTTCAGCTCAGGTCATGATCTCATGGGTAGCGTAATGGAGCCCTGCATGGAGGCAGGGGTGAGGGGGCCCATGTTCAGTAGGGAGTCTGCTCAAAGATCCTCTCCTCTGTCTGCTTCTCCACAACACACGTGTGTACTTGCTCTCTAAAATAAATAACTCTTGAAAAAAATTAAGTAAGAAAATAAAGCATCTACTCTCACACTGGCAAGCCTGTAAACAAGAGCCTTAAATACCAAGTAAAGGCAATCATAGGAGTTAATCATAAAGTAGCATGTTCCCTGTTACTGTGGAAAAAAGCACCTCACAGAGAAATGACTAAATTCTAACCCCAGTTCTGCCACTGAATGAGTAACTTTGGATCAAACACTTAAACTGTATAAGCCTTGGTTTCCTCATCTATAAAATGAAAGGACTGCAAATTAGGAAACTTGCTTCTATCTCTAAAATAGTGTACTTCTGGGATTTAATTACTGGTGAACCAAACCAGAAATGCTGAATGAGACCATGAAGGGAAACAATATAAAATAATGAGATGATCACTTAATATTAAAAAAAAAAAAGATATTTGTATTAAGTGAGGAACAGGTCAAAATCCAGTCTGTAGCAAAGCAAAGCTTAACTTGTCTACAGAACAAGTTATCTTGTCTACAGAATTTGTCTTAGGAAGTCTATGTACATTTAAAAGAGAGTGACCTGCCATCTCCCAACATTAGGTAACAGCAATAGGGTGTGGCTTAGAAAAATGCACATAACTGTATGTCGAAATCAAACAAGGGTCTGGGGAAAACCCTTTTGTTGCAGTAAATTATTACAGGAATTAACATGTAAACATTCAGTCAAGGGTAAGCACAATCTCAGCACATAATAAGATGAAGATCATCTCCACTGAAACCCTACTTCCTATTACCAAAGAAAATAACCTCCTCCCAAACCAGGAAAGAAACAAAGCAAAACTACCAGTTCTACAGTGTTTATCCAGAGGCCTAATATCTCCTAAGCTTTGCACCAGTAATTCTATTTCTGCAACTCTATGCCAAGAAAATAATCCTGAACACAGAAAAAATTTCATGTCTAATAATGTCTGTCACAAAAAAAAGGAATGTCTATCACTGAGTTATTATTTTAAAAAGAGGAAATTAGGAACCATATAAATATAAACAAAAATTAAGGAATAGTTAAATAAAGCTCTAGTATTTAATGGAACAAAATTTAGCCATTAAAAACAAAGACTGTGGGAGCATTGAAAAAAGTGTGCAAAGTGAGGCAAAACCCTCTAAAATATATAGAATTGTGTATGTAATATTTCAACTATATTTAAAAAAAGAAAACGTGGTAAAAAAAGACTAGAAGCAAATACTCAGTAAACAGTTCTATATGACTGGTGAGAATATGGGTAAATTTTTCTACTTTTCTGAGTTCCAAATTCTATTTAATTAATATACTCTATTTTAAATAATAAATAAGTATGCAAAATACATTATTTCATTAATCATCAAAATAATCCTCTAAGTTCAGTAAGGTACAAGTCAATGTTATGTAGCACGAAACACATTTATCATGGAAATCCTGGAAATGCCCTGAAGTAAGACTTTTAAAAATAGGCTGAATTTTTAAGGAAACTCTTCAAAGACTTTTTTTTTTTTTTTTTGAGTCCTGGGAGATTCTTGAGAAGTTAATTCTAAGATTCCTACTTTTTAAAATGTAATTCTTAACTATATATACATCAAGAAGATGGCTGAACCAGATACTTCGAATATGCAAAATCTGGCCTTCTAACAATTATAACCAGATATTAGAAAAATAAAATAATTTACCTAGGATCTCTGCCAATTAGTAAATAAGACCAAAAGCTAAATCCAGGTTTCTTGATGACCATTCTACTGATGTACACGATAGATTTTTTATATAGTAGCTTATAAGCCAAGAATTGGAACTTAATGTTTTTTTTAAAATGCTGGTGCTTTCAGTGTTTTTTGTTTTAAAATTCAAAGCTACCTAAAACCCCTGAACTTGCCAGCACACACACACATGCCTCAGGGCAATATTAAATTACTCATTCTTCTTGTTACCTGTTTTTCCAGGTTGGGTTTTTTTTTTAATTTTGTGTACATCAGGATCCAGAGGCACATGCATACATACATGTTCCTCTTACTTGCCAATCCCATACCTGTTTTCTTCTAGACATGACAAATTTCCAAAAGGCTTCTCTTACTAAAAAGAACTTTCAAATATAATTCAGGAAAAACTTGAAATTTTTTACATAAAAGAAATGTCTCCAATTATGAAATGTTAAAGTACAAACTACCATTCCTACTGTTCCCCTTTACCTTTCTTTCTTTCTTTTTCTTTTTTTTTTTAAGATTTTACTTATTTATTTGGCAAGGAAAGACAGAGAAAGAGGGAACACAAGCCTCCCGCTGACCAGGGAGCCTGATGTGGGCCTCAATCCCAGGACCCTGGGATTATGACCTAAACCAAAGGCAGACACTTAACAACTGAGCCATCCAGGGACCCCCTGCTCCTTTACCTTTCAAGTCTAAGTAGGTTATCTCCAAACTTTCAAAATGTCCTCACTGTACTGTTTTCCAAATAATATCATTCACCTTTGGCGTTATGTTTAAACATCCTCCAATTTCAGAATCCTACCATAAAATTCTTTGTTTGTATACTTAATGGGACTGGGGGAGGGAGTGAAAAAAAGTTAAAAAATGGAAATAGACGAAGTCTTTGGATCTCTTTGCAGCTTCATGAAATTTAATGAAGGGCTTAGAAAAACCTAATCTTTTCTATGAAACATTACCTCAAGAACCACTATCAAATACTCAATAAAATACCAAAATGAAGAAATAAGTTCTTTATGGAGTTTTGAAAACAGACAGTATCGTAAAATCAAATTAGTAATAGGTAGAATTACAAATGATGACCCCTAGTTTGCAACTTTTCACTGCAGGAGCCTTCACGTGCTTCGAAATCTCAACTAATATCCTGTCCTTCCTTCTTTGCCTGTTATGCTTCATGTTATTTCTCTTTACTGACTTCTATTAACACTATATCAATATTTTAACAGTAAGAAAAATACACAATTCTCTTATGTACATATATTTAGTGCATTTTATTTTGTTTCACTGTTTTCTGATATTTAAATTAAAATATTAAAGTTATAAATATAAGTCAATTATTTGTACTCTACTTAAACATGATTTTAATTGTTTTTGTTTGTTTGCTTTCAGGAAACCGGAGATGGTGGTTCTCTTAGAATGGTTCACTTTGGTTTGGTGTAGACAATAAAAAAAACTTTATTTTTACTTAAAAAAAAAAAAAAACTTTATTTTTCACATCTAAACTTTTTCATGGCCTAATACAGATTAGAATCTCCCTGTACAGATTAAAAAGAAAAAAGATAGTATGAATTAGTTAAGAGTTTTAAATTCAGAATATTCTCAAAGTGAACTTTTATTAGTTTCAAAACCATGTAGCATAACAGCAGTGATCCTAAGTAAAAGTCCTTAATTTATTTTCAATAATGTAAAATTTTCAGTTTCTTAAATTGTACATTAGTGCTTAAAAAGTAAAATATTTAAACCTGGTTCTCCAAGTATTTTAAACATTTCTTGTGATCTTGTTTACATTAATTTGCATAATGAATAAGATATTTATTAAGCAAAAATTTCCCATTATTGGGAGACAACTGTCTATGGATCTGTTGAATTATTGCTATGAGGGAAAGAATGTCCCTGGGGGCCAGATACCATCCCTGGCCCATAGGGCAGGCATGCTTACTGCCCAGTGGAAAAGCTTTATTTTCTTTTTTGGTAAAGATTTTATTGCTAAGTAGTTACGCCTAACATTGGGCCCAAACTCACCACCCCAAGATCAAGAGTGACATGCTCCACTGACCAAGCCAACCAGGCTCCCCATCCATTTGAAAAGATTTAAAGTTCCCAAGCTCAGTGATCCTATCCACTGAGTGTGCAGGTATCATCTGACCCTCTTTATATCACCCTGTGGGAATGGGCTTTGGAAAAGGGCTTTGGAAACAATGCCCCCACCAAAGGCTGACACTCCAGTTCCTATTACTATGAATAATAAACTGTCTTTTGTTTCTGACTCTGGAGTCTCATGTCTTCTACCAGCATGAAACTGTTGCTTGTTAACTTCTTAGCTTACAAAGAGGGTAAAAATCTTAAAACCTTCACAGTTCTTGATACCAATTCATTAACAGACAGCATATATTTTACAACAGTAAATGTGTATAATAATCAGCATCTTTTTCAAATGTCATACATGAAGTAAATTATGTACTTAAAAGTTATAGTTAAAAGTTAGATTGAAGGCTTTTATACTTCAGGTTTTTCTCCCTGCTTCCTATTCATCTGTACTTCTACCAGACGGTATGACGATAAAAGGAAGTAAAACTCAAATTAGATTTTTCAGTTTGCTATTGCTCTGGAAAAGATTTAGTAATACATGGTATGTGAGCCATACTAAAAAGAGATGTAGAGTTACCAGCAAATTTTCATTTTATCATCCCCATCCTTCTTTATCACAATAATCAAAAGTTAACTAATGTTTTTAATGAAAAAATTGTATTGAGAAAGACAGTTCTTTCAAGATTGCAAACATTTTCTCCAGATTTTCTAATAAATAGTCATTAACCAAAAATATAAACCACATTTCCTGATCTACCATATCCTTTTATTCATTTCACCACTGTCTTCTACAACGATGTGAGAGACTGGTAGAAAAGTTCAGTTTTATTTCTAGGTCCTATTTGAGTAGATATAGTCTATGCTAAATAGATATAGTCAATGCAAAAAAAGTGAAAATTTAAATGAGACATTAAGATAAAATATACATATAAATACAACTATTTTGTCCTACATAATTATAATGACGTTAAGTTTCCCAGTTACCTAAATGAAAACTAAGCAATTTTAATTCTTAGATAAATTGCCCATTTCCCCCCCCTTCACATGCCTCTGGAAAAATTAAATATATATGAAACCAAGTCTAGACAGTAAAAGAATACATTATACAAAAGATCCTTGACAACATCCATCTATAAATGTTGTGTTTTCCCAATGCTGTGAACCCGAGGGTGTTTACTAATTATTCCAATAAATTAATCTTCCTGCTCTGCTACCACCACAGCTCTAAAGTGAAAATAGTGGCACAGACAAGGACAACTAGGTAGCACTGAGAGGTTCAGTTTCTCACTCAGGAATGGATCTATAAGATTTTCTATTCTTCATCTCCAATAATTTCCATATTAACTCATATTAAGTTTGACACTGTGCCTTTTACTGGAATAAACTGTTTAAAATCCCTATCTCTTAATGGTTTGGGTTCATTAAAAAGCCAAATAATCCTAACTAATATTATACTTTTTTTCTGAATATCTACACAATAGTAAAAATAAGAATTATCAAATTTACAAGTAACACCATATTCTAAACTTTATTAATTGTATATTTTAAAGTATATAAAAACAGACACACAGACCAATGGAATAGAATGGTAAGCTCACAAATAAACCCTCACATATGTAATCAAATGATTTTGATTTTCAACAAGAGTACTATGACCATTCAATGGGAAAAAGAACAATCTTTTCAACAAATGGGCTGGGAAAATGGGGTATCCACATGCCAATGAATGAGGTTGAACCTTATCTTGCACCAGACAAAAAATTTTACTCAAAATGGATTGAAGACCTGAACATTAAGACTTAATTTATATAATAAAACTCTTAGAAGGAAATATGGGGACAAAGTTCATTACATTGGATTTAGCAGTGATTTCTTGGATATGACACCAAAAGTACAGACAACAAAAGTAAAAATAGATTAAACTGAACAATATCAGTATTTAAAACTCTGTAACTCAAAAGATACTATCAACAGAGTGAGAAAGTAACCTACAGGATTGGAGAAAATATTTACAAATCATGTATCTGGTAAGAACTCCTACAACAACCACAAAAACAAACAGCCCTATTAAAAATGGGGAAAGAACCTGAAGAGACATTTCTCCAAAGGTAATATATAAATGGCCAGTAATCACATGAAAAGATAGGCAACATCATTAATTATTAGGGAGATGCAAATCAAAACTAGGGATGAGATACCACTTAACCACATTAGAATGGTTATTACTAAAAAAGAAAAAAAGAAAAATGTCGGCAAGGATATAGAAAACTGGAACCCTGTGAACTCTTGACTGTAATATAAAATGCTACCACTGCTATGGAAAACATACAGTGGTTCCTCGAAGAATTAAAAATAAAATTGCCATCCAGCAATTTCACTTCTGGCATATAGCCAAAAGAATATAAAGTAGGGATCCAAATATTTATATACCCATATTTATAGAAGCATTATTCACAACAATGTGAATATACTAACACTACTGAACTGTACACTTCAAACTGATTAAGATGATAAATTTTATGTTTATATGTATTTTATCAAAATTTTTAGGGCGCCTGGGTGGCTCAGTGGGTTAAGCTGCTGCCTTCGGCTCGGGTCATGATCTCAGGGTCCTGGGATCGAGTCCCACATCGGGCTCTCTGCTCAACAGGAAGCCTGCTTCCTCCTCTCTCTCTCTCTCTGCCTGCCTCTCTGCCTACTTGTGATCTCTGTCAAATAAATAAAATAAAATAAAAATTGTTTTAAATATGCATATAACAGGGTACCTGAGTGGCTCAGTCAATTAAGTGTCTAACTCTTGATCATAGCTCAGGTCTTCATCTCAGGGTCATGAGCTCAGCATGAAACCTACTTTAAAAAAAAAAAAAAAAATATATATATATATATATATATATATACACATACATACATACACACATATAAATTCAAATTATATATCTAAATTATATATAAGTATACATAAAATATAAAATATACATATATATGTATGTATGTAACATACAGGTTTACCTTATTATATGACCTTGAAGGCTCTGCTCTGATAGAAGTACACTGAGATTGGTTATCTCCTTAAAATAATGCCAAAGAAGAGCTAAATTTCAGAAGAAGATTTTTCTAAATTTCAATAACCTAAAGTATAATCTTCAAATAACATCAGTTTGCTTTTTTAAAAATTCATGGGAATTAAAACACAATTCTTTAAAAAACTTACATTTTGGAGAATTTGGGAAGATGGTTAAGTAGGAGAATCCTGAACTCACCTCCTTCCATGAATACATCAAGGCTGCAACTAGATATAGCGTAACTCAATCTGAAAATGACCTAAAGACTAACAGACTAGCTCTTCCACAGCTAAAGATGTAAAGGAAAAAAAAAAAAAACACACATCAAGAGGGGTAGGAGGAGGTGCATGGGTGGCTCAGTGGGTTAAAGCCTCTGCCTTTGGCTCAGGTCATGATCTCAGGGTCCTGGGATGGAGCCCCACATCAGGCTCTCTGCTCAGCAGGGAGCCTGCTTTCCTTCCTCTCTGTCTGTCTCTCTGCTTACTTGTGATCTCTGTCAAATAAATAAATAAAATCTTTAAAAAAAAAAAAAGTGTGGGTGGGGGTTAGGAGGGCCAGAGATGTGGCTGGGAATCAAAACCCTGGTGTAGTGACCCACAAGCAAGTGGGATATCAAAAGTGTAGAGGTTGTCCCTGAGGAGCAGGAGGACCCAAGTCCCCCACCATTAGGTATGTTCCCCACCCTGGGGAACTGTGCTGGGAGGACATGCCCACATAACATCTGGCTTTGAAAATCAGCAGGGCTTAAGCAGTAGCTTTGAAAATGAGCCTGACTCCAGAAGAACCAGAGGGCTATGAAACTGAGATTTCACTCTTAAAGAACCAGCACACTATAACATTTGCTCTAACACCCAGCACAGGAGCAAGCACTCAAAAAGCACCTGGGCTGGGGCACCTGGGTGGTTCAGATGGTTAAGTGTCTTTGGCTCAGGTCATGATCTCCAGGTCCTGGGATTAAGCCCCATGCGAGGGCCCAGCTCAACAGGGTGTCTGCTTTTCCCTCTCCCTCTGCCTCTCCCCGTGGTTGTACTCTCTCTGTCTCTCTCTCTCTCTCAAATGAATGAATAAAATCTTAAAAAAAAGGCACCTGGGCTCTACATGAAGGGCATTTTTTAATAACTTTAGGGTATGTGCTAGAGGTGCAGGGATCAGTATGGAATTGCTGATGTGTACCATTATTCTTGACCCACTTCAGCCTAGCTAGCCCAACATTGGTAGAAGACAGTACTGACAATCTCTATCTAACTTGCTAGCAGTACTTTCCCAGCCCCAACATTCCCCCCAAAAACCCACCCAACCCTATAGGCCCACCTCAACAGGTATCCCTCCAAAATGTCTTTTGCCCCATTAAGAGGGTCCAGCACCACTCACCAGCAAGTCCACAACAGTTATAGCAGAGCCTGTCAGCTAGCTATACCACAGGCTAATCCCACCAACAAGCATGCCCTCAGCAGCAGCAGCCAGGCTTCTTCACCATCTGTGCCAGGTAATAGGCCCGCTCACCATTGTGCTGGCAGTATTCACACCCAGTCATTGCAGTCAGCCAGTCTGGGAGCCAGCCCCCAGATCCGCCACCAGAATGCCCGTAAAACTTGTGACTCAATCATAATGGGTGGATGCATGCACCTCACACAGGAGACATTTCTGAAGCACCTGATTCTGGTAACCAGTGGGTTACCATACTGGGCCCCACAGACATCTTGCACATAAGGTCACTATTTTCAAGGCCAGGAGACATAGCTGATCTACCAAATAAAAAGAAACAAACACACAGAGTTAGACAATATTTAAAAAAGAACAGTTTTAAAAATATAACAGGACAAACTCCAGAAAAAGAACTGAACAAAATGAACCTACTGATAAAGAGTTCGAAGTAGTGTTCATAAAGATGCTCACCAAATTTAAGAGAAGAGCGGATTAATTCAGTGAGAACATCAACAAAGATATAAAATATTGAAAAAAAAAATAAGAGCTAAAGAATAAAGTAACTGAAATGAAAACATACTGGAGGGAATTGAAAGCAGATAGAGGATGCATAGGGACAGATTAATGATCTGGAAGACAAAGTAGTGAAAATCGTCCAAGACGAACAGCAAAAAGAGAAAAGAATTTTAAAAATGAAGATAGAGTAAGCGACCTCTGGGACAACATCAAGCATACTAACATTCACATTATGGGTGTCCCAGAAGGAGAAGAAAGAGGTAAAGAGGTAGAAAAGTTATTTGAAGAAATAACAGATGAAAACGTCCCTAACCTGGGGAAAGAAACAAACATCTAGATCCAGAAAACACAGAGACCTAAACAAGATGAACCAAGAAGGTCCACACTAACACACATAATAATTATAATGCCAAAAATTAAGAAAAAAGGAGAATCTAAAAGCAGTAAGAGAAAAGCAATTAGTTACATAGAAGCGATACCCCATGTGGTTATCAGCTGATTTCTCAGCAGAAACTTTTCCAGCCAGAGAAGAGTGGCATGATATATTCAAGGTGCTGAAAGGAAAAAAAACCTACAACCAAGAATACTCCACCTGCAAGTTTATCATTCAGAATTGAAGGAGCAACATAGCATTTCCTAGACAAACAAAAGTTAAAGAAGTTCATCACCACTAAACCATAAAAAAATGTTAAAGACCCTTCTTTAATCAGAAAAGGAAAGGCCATAACCAAAAATAAGAACATTATGAAAGGAAAAGTATCTCACTAGTAAAAGCAAACATATAATAAACATAGCAATCATTTATAATTTCAGTACAAAGTTTAAAAGACAGGTAGTAAAATCAATTATGTCTACCAAAATTAGTTTAAAAATTAGTTGAGACGTACAAAATAAAGATATAAATATGATATCATACACCTAAAAGGTGGAAGGGGAAGTAAAAATGTGCTTTTAGGATGTGTTCAAACACAGGTGGTCATCAACTTAAAATGGACTACTATATACACAGGAGGTTATATATGAACATCACAGTAACCATGACCAAAAACCTGTAACACAGACACAAGAAAATATAAGGAAAGAAAGCCAAGCATAACACTAAAGCCATCTAACCATAAGGAAAGAGAGCAAAAAAGAATGAACAGAGAACTACAAAAAGAACCAGGACAGATTTAACAAAATGGCAATAAGTTCATAACCACCAGTAATCATTTTAAATGTAAATGGACTAAGGTCTCCAATCAAAAGAAATAAAGAGACTGAATGGATTAATAAAAAATTTTTAAAAGACCAATCTATATGCTGTCTACAAAAGACACACTGTCATTATATTTTTTTAAGTAGGCTCCTTGCTCAGCGTGAAACCCAATATTGGGCTTGAACTCACCAACTCACCACCCTGAGACTGAGACTTAGCCTAAGATCAAGAGTTCTGACTGAGCCACCCAGAAGTCCCAAGACACTCACTCTAGATCAAAAGATACATACAACCTGAAAGCAAAATGACAGAAAGAGATACACTATGCAAATGGAAGAAAACAGAATAAAGCCCTTATATGAAAAACCCATAGCCAACATTATATTCAATGGTAAAAAATTGAGGGCTTTTCCCCTAAAGTCAGGAACCAGATAAGAATATCTACTTTCATCACTTTTATTCAACACAGTACTAGAAGCCCTAGTCACAATGATTACACAACATAAAGAAAAAAAGTCATCCCAGTTTGGTAAAGAAGTAAAACTCTATTTGCAGATGACATGAGACTATATATAGAAAACCCTAGAAACTCCATCAAAAAACTACTAGAACTGACAAATGAGTTCAGTAAAGTTGCAGGATAAAAAACCAACATATGAAAATCTGTTGCATTCCTATGTATTAAAAATGAAGCAGCAGAAAGTGGAGTTAAGAAAACAATCCCATTTACAATGATCAAAAACAGTATCTTAACAAGATCAAAGACCTATTCTTCGAAAACTATAAAAAAGTACTAAAAGAAACTGAAGAAGACACACTTACACACACACACACACACACACACACACACACAAAAGGAAAGCATTTCACACTCATGGGTTAGAAGAACAAATATTGCTAAAATGGCTAAACTACCAAAAATATTTCCAGATTAAATGCAATTCCTACCAAAATACCAATAACATTTTTCACAGAACTAGAACAATCCTAAAATTTGTATAGAACCACAAAGATCCTAAAATAGCCAAAGAAACCTTGAAAAACAAAAACTAGATGTATCACACTCCAAGATTCCAAATTATATTACAAAGTGGCAGCAATTAAAACAGTATGGTACTGGCATAAAAAGAGACACATAGATCAATGGAATAGAATAAAAAAACAAACTCAGAAATAAACCCCCAATTACATAGTCAATCGACAAAGGAGGAATGAATATACGATGTGAAAAAGACAGTCTCTTCAACAAATGGGTGCTGGGAAAACTGGACAGCAACATGAAAAAGAATGAAACTGAACCACTTTGTTTTACTATACACAAAAATAAACCCAAAATGGACTAAGGACATATATATGAGACCTGAAACCATAAAAATCCTTGAAAAGAGCACAGGTAGTAATCTCTCTGACATCAGTCATTACAACATTTTTTAAGATCTGTCTCCTGAGACAAGGGAAATAAAAACAACTGGGACTTCATCAAAATAAAAAGTTTCTGCAGAGTGAAGAAAACAAACAAAACAAAAAGGTAAACTAATGAGTAGAAGATATCTGCAAATGACATATGTAATAAAAGATTAGCATCCAAAATATCTAAAGAACTGATACAACTCAACACTCCCAAAACAAATAATACAATTTAAAAATGGGCAGAAGACATAAGCAGACATTTCTCCAAAGAAGACCTACAGACACCAGCAGACACATGAAAAGATGCTCAACATCACTCATCTTAAGGGAAATGCAAATCAAAAGCACAATGAGCTATCACCTCACATCTGTCAGAATGGCTAAAATCAAAAATAAGAGAAACAACAAGTGTTGGCAAGGATGTAGAGGAAAAGGAACCTTCATGCAGTGTTGGCAGGAATGAAAATTGGTGCAGCCATTGTGGAAAACAGCATGGAGTTCCTCAAAAAGTTAAAAAATAGAACTACCCTATGATTCAGGAATCACACTACTGAATATTTATCCCCAAAATACAAAAACACTAATCCAAAAGGATATATGCTCCCCTGGGTTTATTGCTGGAGGATTTAAAATAGCCAAACTGGAGGCACCTGGGTGGCACAGTCAGTTGAGCGTCCCACTTAGTTTTGGCCAGGGTCATGATAAATATAGATAACAGATAGATACAGATAACAGATAAATGTAAGAGAAGGGGAAAAAAGAGGGAAGCAAACCATAACAGATTCTTAATTATAGAGAACAAATTAAGGGTTGATGGAGGGAGGTGGGTGGGAGGGATGAGCTAAATGGGTGATGGATATAAGGAGGGCACTTATAGTAATGAGCACTGGGTATTATATGTAAATGATGAATCACTAAATTCTACTCCTGAAACCAATATTACTTTATATGTTAACTAACTAAAATTTAAATAGAAACTGGGACAAAACAAATGAGCAAAGAAAAAAAAGACAAATCAAGAAAGAGTCTCTTAACTATAAACAGATGATTACCAGAGGAGAGGTTGGTTACCAGATGGTTACCAAAGGGGAAATAGGGGATGTGGATTTAAGAGTACACTTTACAATGATGAAAAAAACCCTAAAAATATAAAATACTGATAAATGAACTGAAAATGACACAAAGAAATGGAAAAATATTCCATGCTCATGGATTAAAAGAATAATATTAAATGTTAAAATGTCCATACTACCCAAATGCAATCCCTATCAAAATACCAATAGTATTTTTCATAGAACTAGAGCAAATAATCCTGAAATTTGTATGGAACCACAAAAGATCTCAAATAGCAAAAATAATCTCAAGAAGGAAGAACAAAGTCAGAGGTTTCATAATCCCAGATTTCAAACCATACTATATATATAGAATGGTTTGACATATACAACTATACTATGGTAATCAAAACAATATGGTACTGGCATAAAAACAGAAACAGATTGGTGGAAGAGAACAAACAGCCCAGAAATAAACTCATATTTATGTGGTCAATTAATCTATGACAAAGGAGGCAAAGGCAAAAATAGACAATGAGGAAAAGACAATCTCCTTAATAGTAGGAGTGGGAAAACTGAACATTTACATGCAAAAGAATTAAACAGCCATGCTCTTATTCCATACACAAAAATAAACTCAAAATAGATTAAACATCTACATACAAGACTGAAACCATAAAAGTCCTAGAAGAAAACGTGTGCAGTAAACTCATGGACAGTTGTCAGCAATGTTTTTGGATCTGACCCCTCAGACATGGACAACAAAAGCAAAGTAAAAATTTTTAAAGACTTTATTTATTCATTTGACAGAGAGAGAGAGAGAGAGTGGCAGGCAGAGGGAGAAGGAGAAGCAGTCTCCCTGATGAGCAGGGGGAGCCCAACGTAGGGCTCAATCGCAGCACTCCTGGTTTATGACCTGGGCTGAAGGCAATTGCTTAATCAACTGGGCCACCCAAGCACCCAGTAAATAATTTTTTTTTTAAACAAAAATAGGGGCACCTGAATGGCTCAGTCAGTTAAACATCTGACTCTTGATTTTGGCTCAGGTCATGGTCTCGGGGTTAAGAGAGCAAGCCATCTGTCAGGCTCCATGCTGGACATGAAACCTGCTTGGGATTTTCTCCCTTCCCCTTCTCTCCCCTTCTCGCTTACTCTCTCTTACTCTAAACAAATAAATAAATAACTAGGACTAGATCAACTAAAAAGCTTTTACACAGTGAAGGAAACCAACAAATCAAAAAGGTAACCTACTGACTGGGAGAAGAGATTTGCAAATGATATATCCAATTAAGAGATAATATCTAAAATATATAAGGAACTCAGAAAACACCACCAAAAAACCAAACAACCCAGTTTAAAAAATGGGCAGAGATCATTTGAATTAACATTTTTTCAAAGACATACAGATGGAACAGACATATAAAAAGATGTTCATCATTAATCACCAGGGAAACATAAATCAAAACCACAATGAGATATCACCTCACCCCAGTAGGAAGGCTATTATCAAATGACAAGAAATAAGTATTATCAAGGAGTTGGAGAAAAGAGCCCTCCTGCCCACTGTTAAGAATGTAAACTGCTATAGCCACTATGGAAAACAGTAAGGATTCCTCAAACAATTGAAAACAGAAATACCATAATGATCTAGTAATTCTACTTCTGGGTATTTACCTAAAGAAAATAAAAACATTAATTTAAAAAGATTCACCCCTACATTTACTGGGGCACAATTTATAAGTGCCAAGTTATAGAAGGCACCTAAGTATCCATAGATAGAGGAATGAATAAAAAAGATATCTAAGAGTTCTACATGGAGTATTACTCAGCCATAAAAAAGAAAGAAAATCTTGCCTTCTGTGACATGAATGGACCTAGAGGGTATTATGCTAAGTGAGAGAAGGCAGATGGAGAATGAGAAATACCAAATGGTTCAGTATATGTGGCATCTAAAAAATAAATAAATAAACAATTAAAAAAAAAAAAAAACAGAAACAGGGGCGCCTGGGTTGCTCAGTAGGTTAAGCCTCTGCCTTTGGCTCAGGTCATGATCTCAGGGTCCTGGGATCCAGCCCTGCATTGGGCTCTCTGCTCAGCAGGAAGCCTGCTTCCGCTTCCTGCTTCCTCCCTACCTCCCCACCACCACACACCTCTCTGCTTACTTGTGATCTATCAAATAAATAAATAAAATCTTTAAAAAAAAAACAAAAAACAGACTCAAATACAGAAGACAAATTGGTGATTATTAGAGGGGAGAGGTGTGGAAAGATGAGCAAAACAGTTATAAAATAAGTCACAGTGATGAAATGTACATAATAAGGAATATAGTCCATTACTATTATAATAACTGTGTGGTGACAGATGGTAACTACACTTAAGGTGAGCATTTTATAATGTATATAAATGTCAAATCACTATGTTATACCTCTGAAACTAATGTAACATTGTATGTGAACTATATATACTTACAATAAAATATTTTTAAAAATAAAGGGACACCTGGCTGGCTTAACCTGTATAGCACACAACTCTTGCTCTCAGGGTTGAGAGTTCAAGTGCCATAATCGCTGTGTAGCCTACTTAAAAATAAAATATAAAAATAAACTAAAAAATTAAAGAATCCAGATTTAATTTTGCTCTGCTAAAAATCTACTTCAATATTCTACTTCCATTCTCAAAGAAAATAAGCAGTATTCCTTAATTTTCTCACAATGTTTTTTTTTTGTTTTTGTGTGTTTGTTTTTTAGAAAGGGAGAGGAGAGGGGCAGAGAGAGAAGAGGAGAGAGAATCTTAAGTAGGCTTAGCATGGAGCCTGACACAGGGCTTGATCTCATGGCCCTGTGACCAAGACCTGAGCCAAAAATCAAGAGTTGGATGCTTAGTCAACTGAGCCATCCAAGCACCCCACTCTCACAATTATTCTAATATAGACTACAAATATTGTCAGGAGTTACATACGTTTCTCAAAACTTGTAAGTAAGCTCTATGCCCAGTGCAAGGCTTGAAATCATGACGCAAAGATCAAGAGCCACACACTCTCCAACTGAGCCAGCCAGATGCCCTTAAAACTTTCATTTTTTATTTTTTTTATTGTTTTGCTATTTTATTTATTTAATTTTAAGTGGGCTCCATGCTGGGCATGCACAGGGGGCCTGACCTCACAACACTGAAATCAAGACCGGAGCTGAGATCAAGAGTTGGATGTTTAACCGACTGAGTCACCCAGGTGCCCAAAAAAACTTTTATTTTTAAAGTATTTATTAAAAGAGTTTTGGGGTGCCTGGGTGGCTCAGTTGGTTAAGTGGCTGCCTTCACCTCTGCTCATGATCCCAGGGCCCTGGGATCGAGCCCTTAATCTAGCTCTTTGCTTGGCAGGGAGCCCACTTCTCCCTCTGCCTGCCACTCGCCCTGCTCGTTCTCTCCCTCTCTCTCTCCCCCGCAAAAACAAAAATCTTTAAAAATAAATAAATAAATAATTTTACTTAAAGTCAGTATTTCTACTCTACCACTCAACTATTTACATAAAAGGATAGTTACAAATCATTTTCAGAGGTGTCTGGGTGGCTCAGTCAGTTAAGTGTCTACCTTCAGCTCAGGTCATGGTCCCTGGGCCCTGCAATCGAGCCCCATATCCAGCTCCCTGCTCAGCAGAGACCCTGCTTCTCACTCTCCCACTGCTGCTCTCCGTGCTTGTGCTCTCTGTCTGTCAAATAAATAAAATTTTCTAATAAATTTTTTAAAAATCATTTTAAAACCATCTCCTATTAGGGAAAAAGTAAGCTTTACTTAAATTTCCTTTAAATATTTTAAAAATGTATGTCCATTAATTACAAACCACAATCCTCATACTATAACAGCTACTTTTATCTTTTGTGCTCCATTTTGATATTCACCTATGTACATTTAGTTTTTACCTGTTTCATCCAAAAAACAAACAAGTGGAGCAATGTTTTATAGATTTAACTATTTTGTTCAAAAGCAAATTTGTACTTGTATTATGAGATAAAGTTCAAAATAATATCAGCTTCTGTGTAAAAATTTTTTTAAATATTCTTACCAAGTGAGTTACCTCAATTAAGTGGGAAAATCCAAATAGAATATTTAATGGCACTATTTACCACATAAACCATCAGAGACACCTTTTCCATGAATCTCTATGAAAGTCTAAGAAAAATGTTTGTGAGATCTATTTAAATTTGGAGAATTATACAACTAGTCAAGAAGTGTAGAATTCATCCCACATAAAATAATTTATCCATTGAGCTTTTTTGCTGAATTGCAGCCATATTTCTGTCAGTTCAAATGATGATCTATATATGAGGGATTAATCTGACACAAGACAGTAAAGCTTAATCCTTCAGTATATCATAATCTATTTATTCTGCATGTTAAGAGGATTTCAGATTTTAAAATTATACAAGAAGTGATGCCAGAAATGTACACAGAGTAAGATTTTCCTAAAATATTAAGTTTTAATGTCTATATAACATGAATAGACTTTATTTTAAAATGTCAAAAATGTCGGGGCACCTGAGTGACTCAGTGGGTCAAGCCTCTGCCTTCGGCTCAGGTCATGATCTCAGGGTCCTGGGATCAAGCCCTGCATCAGGTTCCCTGCTCAGCAGGGAGCCTGCTTCCCCCTCTATCTCTGTCTGCTGCTCTGCCTACTTGTGACTTCTCTCTCTGTGTCAAATAAATAAAATCTTTTTTTAAAAAAAAAGTCAAAAAATGTCTAAAGTATCAAATGATTGCCTTATTTTAAAATGTCAAATAAATCATTTAATTTTTAAGAGGCAGAATTAAAGTCCTCACTTGGTAACATTTTATATAAAAGATATTAAATCTTAAATACACAAAATTTTTGAAGGGGTGACTAGCTAGAAGTCAGCATGTTCTCATTTTGTGGCACTTAATGAAGTTACCACTATTAAGAGAGGAGAGATGTGCTCATGTAATTCATAAGAGTAAAAGGCATTATCAGACTAAAAGATGAACCCTTGCTTTACTCTGTAATTATTCACACTATATATAAAAAATAAAATTACTCATGCCATATACAAGAGATGCCACTAATCTCTTCTTTGAAAACCTATCCTGCTCATAACCCTAGAAGGGAAAGTTCCCTTGTGCCATTTGACCCTGTCCCTTCACTCCCAACCCAACTCCAGAACACAACTGATTGAGCAATTCATTATTCTCTCCTGGGAATTTGGAATTAGAAGATGAGACACTTAATTGTGGGATGCAGAGCTAGAAGTCATGTGGACTATAGGTCTTAGGCTATCACTTTGAAATGGTCTTGATAAGGCCATATGCAAGTAAATATGTGAGCCGGAAAGTCAGTTTATAATGAATAAGAAGAGAGAAGCAAACATGCAGAGAAATGTCAACAAGCCAGCTGGTTCCAGAGAGCTGTTTCCTAAAGGCTGCCAGCAATTGAATGAAATGAAATGCCCTTTAAGATACCAACTCTTTCCAAGAGAGTTTTACTTGAACCTTTTTGAATGCTTTCTGCTTTCATAAACAAACATTCCTTGATTATGACAATGATTCAGAAAACATTTCATACACAGAGCTTTACAAAATAATTAAGGACTTCCAAAAACAAGACAGAATAAAGAAACAAACTCAAATTTCCTTTAAAATGTCTGAGAACTACTGCTTTTGCAAATATGAACAGCATGAGAGAAATGACACCATTAAATAGATATTGCCCTTTAACCCTCAAAAATCTGCAATAAAGGGGCACCTGGTTGGCTCAGTCAGTGCAGCATGCAACTTTTGATCTTTGGGCTGTGAGTTTGAGCATCACATTGGGCATTGAGCTTATTTAAAAAAAAAAAAAATCTGCAATAAAGCACTCAAGGTGTGAAACTTCCTCACCCAGAATCTGGTAACATCTTAGGATGTTAATGTTTAGATTTGAGTATCTACCTACCTCCTTCACATTTGTGTGATTTTTTTTTCAATGCCTTAGTCTTAAGAGATACAAATTACAAAAAATACTTTGTATTACAAAAAATACAAAGACTATTTTATTCTTTGTGTCACTTGAACATATTTAATCATTGTTCTTTAATCTTTAACTTAGCAGTTATTCTAAGTTTATATTACTGTCTTAATATTTTTACTATCTTACCATTTTAGACTCTTATTTTTATCCTCTTATTTAATATTTCTTAAATTTGCATTCGAGTGCTTCTTTATATTTATTTTATCCATCTTAGATAACTTTATTTTTACTTATTTATTTTTAAGTAAACTCTATGCCCAACATGGGGCTTGAACTCACCCTGAGAGCAAGAGTTACATGCTCTACCAACTGAGCCAGCCAGATGCCCCCAGATTAGATACCTTTTAACCTTATTTATTTTTTCCCTGAATTTAAATTATATATTATAGAATGTTTTTTAAAATACATGAAATTTTTGAAGAATAAAATTTGAAACATCTATTTCTTTTTACTCTTCTGTAAATAGAGTTATACCTCATTTTATTGCACTTTGCTTTACTGGGTTTCACAGAAATTACAAGGGTGTTTTGTTTTGTTTATAAACTGAAGGTCTGTGGCAACCTAGCATTGAGTAAGTCATTTTTCCAACAGCAGTTGTTTCTTGTTTCATGTTTGTGTATCATATTTTGATAATTCATCCAATATTTCAAACTCTTTCATTATTATTATATTTGTTATGATGATCTTTGGTCAGTGGTATTTGATGTTACTATTGTAATTGCCTTGGGGCACCACAACCTAACCCACAATAGATAACAAAGTTAATAAATGTTCTGTGAGTTCTGACTGCTCCACCAATGGGGAATTTGTTTCTCTCTCCCTTTCCTTAGATCTCTCTACTACCTAGAACACAACAATATTAATATTAAAAAGTCAATCACTAATCCTACAATGGCCTCAAAGTGTTCAACTAAGACAAGGAGTTGCACATTTCTCACTATATATCAGAAGCTAGTAATGATTAAGCTTAGTAAAGATGGCGTGTCAAGCACTGAGACAGGTCAAAATCTAGGCTTCTTGTACCTAAGAGTTAGTCACATTATGAATACAAAGGAAAAATCCTTGAAGGAAATGAAAGTACTACACGAATGGTAAGAAAGAGAAACAGCCTTATTTATTGCTGATATGGAAAAAGTTTGAGTGGTCTGGATGGAAGATTAAATCAACCACAACATTCCCTTAAGCCAAAACCTAATCCAGATCAAGGTCCTAACTCTTCAATTCTATGAAGGCTCAGAAATTTGAGGAAACTGCATAAGAAAAGTTTGAAGCTAGCAGAAATTGGTTTATGCACTTAAGGAAAGAAGAAATCTCCATAACATAAAAGTGTAAAATGAAGCAGCAGATGCTGATGTAGAAACTGCAGCAAGTTATCCAGAAGATCTAGCTATGATAATTAAGGAAAGTGGCTACACTAAGAAAACAGACTGTCAATGTAGACAAAACAACCTCCTACTGAAAGAAGGTGCCATCTAGGACTCATAGCTAGAAGGAAAGCCAATGCCTAGCTTCACAGGACAGGCTCTTTTTAGAGGCTAATGCAGCTGGTGATTTGAAGTTGATGTCAATGCCCACTTACCATTCCCAAAATCCTAGAGCCCTCTAGAATTACACTAAATCTGCTCTGCCTGTGCTCTAGAAATGGAACAACGAAGCCTGCCTTAATGATAGCACATGTGTTTACAACATAGTTTACTGAATATTTTAAGCCCACTGTTGAGAATTACTGCTCAGAAAAAGATTTCTCTGAAAATATTACTGCTCATTACCAATGTACCTGAGTTCTGATGGAGATGCAGAATAAGATTTTTATTTATTTTTATTTTTTTTAAGATTTTATTTATTTATTTGACAGACAGATCACAAGTAGGCAGAGAGGCAGGTCGAGAGAGAGAAGGAAGCAGGCTCCCCGCTGAGCAGAGAGCCCGATGCGGGACTCGATCCCAGGTCCCTGAGATCATGACCTGAGCCGAAGGCAGCGGCTTAACCCACTGAGCCACCCAGGTACCCCCAGAATGAGATTTATTATGTTTCATGTCTGCTAGCACAACATCCAAACTGCAGTCCAAAGATCAATGAGTCATTTCAACTTTCAAGTCTTATTACTGAAAAAATGTTTTTCAAAAGCTGCCATAGATCCTGATTCATCTGATGGATCTGGCAAAGCAAACTGAAAACTTCTGGGCTCCTAGGTGGCTCAGTGGGTTAGGCCTCTGCCTCCGGTTCAGGTCATTATCTCAGGGTCCTCAGATGTCGGTGACCCGCATCAGGCTCTCTGCTCAGCAGGGAGCCTGCTTTCCCCTTTCTCTTTGCCTCCTCTCTGCCTACTTGTGATCTCTGTGTCAAATAAATAGATAAAATCTTTAAAAAAAGAAAAAATAAACCTTCTGGAAAGAATTCACCACTCTAGATTCCATTAAGAACATTCAAGATTTATGGGAAGAAGTCAACATGAACAGGAGTTTAGAAGAAGTTGATTCCAAACCTTGTGGATGACCTTGAGGAGTACAAGACATAGGGAGGAAGGAACTCCAGATGCAGTGAAAATAGCAAGGGAATGAGAATTAGATGCAGAGCCTGAAGATGGGACTAAATTTCTATGACTGAATCTCATGATGAAACTTAAATGGACTAGGAAAGTTTCTTATGGATGAAGAAAGTGGTTTCTTGATTGGAATCTACTCCTGGTGAAGATGCTACGAAGACCATTGAAATGATGATCAAGGATTAGGACATTACATAAAATCAGTTAATAAGGCAGTGGCAGTGGCACCTGGGTGGGTCAGTGGGTTAAAGCCTCTGCCTTCGGCTCAGATCATCCTGATCCTAGGGTCTTGGGATAGAGCCCCGCATTGGGCTCTCTGCTCCATGGGGGGCCTGCTTCCTCCTCTCTCTCTCTGTCTGCCTCTCTGCCTACTTGTGATCTCTGTCTGTCAAGTAAATAAATAAAGTCTTAAAAAAAATAAGGCAGTGGTCTTTTATATCTTATCTATAAAAGGATAGATGCCCATTTTGAAAGAAGTCTGCTACTGTTGGTAAAATGCTATCAAATAGCACCCCACCCCCCAGTACAGAGAAACCATTCATGAAAGCAAGAGTCTACTAATGTGGCAAACTTTATTGTCTTATTTTAAGAAATTGCCAAAGCCACCTGAACCTTCAGCGACAACCACCCTGATCAGTCAGCAGCCATCAATATCAAAGAAGACGCTCCACCACCAAAAATTATAGCTCAGTGAAAGCTCAGAAGATGGTTAGCATATTTTAGCAATAAAGTATTTTTAAATTAAGGTATGTATATATTTTAGACATAATGTTATTGTACACTTAACAAACTAGACTATAGTGTGAACATAACTTTTATATGTACTGGGAAACGAAAAAAATGGTTTGATTTGCTTCATTGCAGTGGTCTAGAACCAAACCTGCAACATCTCTGAGGTAAGACTGTATGTTGTAAAACTGGGATCATATAACATATATGGCTTAGGGTCCTGCTTTCTTTAGTTGAGTATAAAGCAATGACACTTTAATACTCAGCTGTTGATCAGCATTTAGATAAGTTTCATTTTAGGGTTTATATTAACATTGACAAATTTAACTTATTTCTAAATACTTATTTCTGAGTATTTCCTTAAATCAAATTCCTAAAGTTAAATTGGTATGTGGGGAAAAAAATGGTATGTGAAAGAAAATAAATGTTTTTAAGAATTCTGAAACAGGGATGCCTGGGTAGCTTGGTTGGTTAACCACCTGCCTTCTGCTCAGGTCATGATCTCCTGGGATGGAGCCCCATATCAGGCTCCCTGTTCAGCGAGGGGCCTATTTATCCCTCCCCCTTTGCCTGCCACTCCCCCTGCCCGTGCTCTCCTGCTCTTTAATTTAAAAAAGGAATTTTGAGGGACGCCTGGGTGGCTCAGTTGGTTGAGCCGCTGCCTTCGGCTCAGGTCATGATTCCAAGGTCCTGGGATCGAGTCCCACATCGGGCTCTTTGCTCGGCGGGGAGCCTGCTTCTCTCGTCGCTGCCTCTGCCTGCCTCTCTGCCTGCTTGTGTGTACTCTCTCTATCTCTGGCAAATAAATAAAATCTTTAAAAAAAAAAAAAAGGAATTTTGAAACATATCACATTGTTTTCCACAAAGTTTAACACAAATTCTCAGGAAACATGTTTAAATATGATTTTTTTACCTCATTCTCAATAAATTTTAATTGTTCTTTATTAATTTGGTAGATTACTTCAGTGCACTGCTTTTATTTTGGAAAATTTCTAAAATATGTATGAGCATCTCATTTATTCTTTCATAACTTGCTTCTTGGTCTATTTTGCACTCTTCAATGGAAATATCTTTAATTTTCCTGACTATACAATATTACAGATTCTGAAAATGAGGGAGAAAGATGAATAAAACTGAATCACAAAATTCCTTTGTCAAAATCTAACAAAAACAACTGAAGAACATTTTAAAGGCAGAGAAACCAAACAAGAAAGGAGAAACAACCATATGAAGGGGTCCAAAATAAGCCACTGTGGCATATTTGAGCTATATGCATTTGACTTTCTAAAACCCCTTATTTGCCAAAATCAGAACTCCCAAAAGAATTCAATTGTCATAAATCCCCTCCCAAGGAACAATTCTAATTTCTTTCCTAAAAAAGAAGTCAGCTCTACACCCAGTTAGATTTTGTCACAAAACTATATATGTATCATCTTTTCTTCTAAGGACCCACTCATCTTTCTAAAAAGTCATTTACTTTTTCATAAGTGCCCCTTCTCCCCATGCCTCTCTAAGAAGTCACTGTTCTCCCAAAAATGCCCTTCTACTCTACCACCCCTTTTAAGATGCTAGAAGTCCCAAATTCCAAAATCTTCAGTCACATTTAACTCCAGTACAACATACAAAATTAAATCTGTTTTTTTCCTCTTGCTAATATGTCTTTGGTAGTTTAATCTGCAGGCCTCTCAAGAGCAAACCTAAGAGGGCAGAGGAAAATTTTTTCCTGACAATTTGTCACAATTTGCAAAATTGTGACTATAATCTTCATCCCACCTCCACCCTAAAGAAGATCTGGAAAGAGAAATGTCAGAAAAGTCACGAGATTTCTCACAAATTGTGCCCTCTCTGAAAAAAAGCAGACTGAGGAATAAGTAGGAAGCTCAGGAAAAAGGGACTGAAAAGATCTTTAGAGCAGACAAACTCCAAATACAGCGTCTATATCCCAGTGAAGAAATGAGGAAACTTCAGGCCCACTGTTCAAAACATAAGCATAGCTAACAGTCCACAACAGTAAATCAGAATATACCAAAATCGAAAACTAAAAGGAAAGTGAACTATTATAAACTATAAATGTTGAAGTAGAAATAAAGTAAAATGGAATGGAATACTTCTTCCCCATGGAAGAAAAAGCACCAGGGTTACACAACAAAACAGAGGAATCCATCAGAAATCTGAGATATCCCCCACAGGAAAAGTATACCCCATTTAGAAGAAATGAACCCTGGTTTAGACACAATAAGTTTTAAAGAAAAAGCAGAACCCATTTCTTAAGATTTTTTTTTTTTTAATTTGACAGAGACAAAGCGAGAGAAGGAACACAAGCAGGGGGAGTGGGAGTGTGAGAAACAGGCTTCCTGCTGAGTATGGAACTTGATGTGGGGCTCGATCCCAGAACCCTGGCATCATGAGCTGAGCTGACACTTAACAGCTGAACCACCCAGGTGTCCCCACAATCCATTTCCTTTAGAAAAGACTACACAACTCCTATCTGAATTACCCTTATTCTCCTAGCCCTCCCAACTCTAAGAGTATAGAAAGTAAGCACAAATCATTACCCAACCACCAAACTCTAGCTCAGAGAAAATAACCTAGCCACAGAACCAGAAGTCAAGAAGGGGTACATTCTGGCTCAGTCAGTGGAACATGTGACTCTTGATCAGGGGTCGTAGGGCTGAGCCCCACACTGGGTGTAGAGATTACTTAAGAAATTTTTTTTTAATCTTAAAAAAAAAAAGTCAAGGAGAATTTAGCCATATTGGATTAAAGAAAATAGAAAGTCAGAAGACTCATCCATATCTTAAGAATGGGCACAAACAAAAGAAATATCAAATCAATCAGAAAATCATATAACAGCATAATGAAAAAAAAATGAACTTTCTATATAGAAAACCTACAGATAAAAGCTTAGATTATTAAGATCTTTCTTATTTTCTAATATAAGCACTTGGTACTCTAAATTTCCCTCTATTTTAGTGCTATAAATTTAATGCTACAAATTTCCCTCTATTACTGCACCCCACAAATATTTATATGTTTGCCTGTAATTTTTTAAGATTTTATTTATGACAGAGATAGCAAGAGACGGAACACAAACACGGTGGAGCTGGGGAGGGAGAAGCAAGCTCCCCACCAAGCAGGGAGCCCAATACAGGGCTGGATTCCAGGACCAGGATGCCAAGATCATGACCAGAGCCACAGGCAGACACCCAACAACTGAGCCACCCAGGCGCCCCTGTATTTTCATTTAAATTCAATTTGAGCTGTTGTAATTTAACCTTGAGACTTCTTTCATCTTCTTTGACCCACAGGCTATTTAGAATTATGTTGTCTAATTTCCAAATATTTGTGTATTTTCCAGACACCTTTTTATACTGTTTTGGAATTTAATTCCAACATTTTTAGAGAACAGACTTTGTATGGTTTAAGTTTTAAAAACTTTCTTAAGGTTTGTTTCATGCCCCAGGATATGGTGTATCTTGCCCAGGGGAGAGCAAACTATGGCCTATTTTTATACAAAAATTCAGTCCCTGACAACTTCTGTATGGTCCAATGAAATAGTAATTATTTTTACACTTTAAATGATGAAAATATCAAAAGAACATTTCATGACCTGTGAAAAATTACATGAAATTCAAAGTTCAACATCCATAAATAAAGTATTATTGGAACATAACCAAATTTATTTATTTATGAATTATCTAAGGCTGCTTTTGCACTACAGTGGCAGATTTGAATAGTTGTGACAGAGACCATACAGCTCACAGTACCTAAATATTTACTATCTGGCCTTTTACATGAAACATTTGCTGATCCTATTCTTTGTATATGTTCTATAAGCACCTGAAAAGAATATACATTTTATTCTTTTGGGTCTTGTATTCTTTATTTCAATTAGATCCAGTTAGTTGATGCTATTCATATGTTCTATATCTTTGTTGATTTTATCTCTTACTGAAAGGAATGTTGAAATTTTCACCTACAAGTGGATTTGCTCATTTCTCCTTTCAATTCTACCAGTTTTTGGATCATGTATTTTTTTGAAGCTCTGTTCTTTTTTTTTTTTTTTTTTTAAGATTTTATTTATTTATTTGAGAGAGAGACAGTGAGAGAGAACATGAGCAAGGAGAAGGTCAGAGGGAGAAGCAGACTTCCCATGGAGCTGGGAGCCTGATGTGGGACTCGATCCCAGGACTCCAGGATCATGACCTGAGCTGAAGGCAGTCATCCAACCAACTGAGCCACCCAGGCGCCCGAAGCTCTGTTCTTAAGTAGATAAATATTTAGAATTGTTAAGTCTTCTTGGTTCTTTATCACTGTGTAATATCCTTGGTAATTTTCCTTGCTCTGAAGTGTACTTCGCCTGATAGCCACACCAAATATTTTACTAGTATTTTAACAGTATATCTATTTCCATCCTTTCCTTTTAACCTCCTATAGCACTAAACTTAGAATGGGTTTCTTGTGGACAGACTATAATATAATCTTTTTTTTTTAATTTATTTGACAGACAGAGGTTACAAGTAGGCAGAGAGGCAAGCAGAGAGAGAGGAAGGAAGGCAGGCTCCCTGCTGAGCAAAGAGCCCAATGCAGGGCTTGATCCCAGGACACTGGGATCATGACCTGAGCAGAAGGCAGAGGCTTTAACCCACTGAGCCACTCCTGGACCCCTATAATAGAATCTTTTTAAAAATTATAATTGAATCTAACAACTGCTATCTTTTGATTGTTGTATTTAGACCATTTATATTTAATATAAATATTGATGTTCGGATTTAGGACTACCATTTTATTGTTTTCTGTTTGTCCTTCTGTTTTCATTCTGTGTATTCTCTTTCTTGCCTTTACTGGGATTATTTGAATTTTTTTTCAGTATTTCATTTTAATGTATTGTGGTTTTTATCTTTTTTTTTAGTGGTTGCTGTAGAGATTTACAATAAATTTATTTAACTTTGCACAGGCTTCTTAAAATTACTTTTTCCTCTTTTTAACAAGTTTTACTGTAGTAAGAACACTTAATACAAGATCTATCTATGCCCTTAACAGATTTTTGACTGTACCACATAGTACTTTTTTTTTTTTTAAAGATTTTATTTATTTATTTATTTGACAGAGATCACAAGTAGGCAAAGGGGTGGGGGGGGGGAGGCTCCCTGCCAAGCAGAGAGCCTGATGCACGGCTCCATCCCAGGACTCTGGGATCATGACCTGAGCTGAAGGCAGAGGCTTTAACCCACTGAGCCACACAGATGCCCCAACATAGTACTTGTTAACTGTAGGCAAAACGTTGTACAGCAAATCAATACAACTTACCCATTTTGCCTAACTGAAATTGTATACCTGTTGGCTAATAACTCCCTGTTTCCCCTCCCTGAGTCCCTGGCAACCACAGAGAATCATTATTTTTACAATTCAATGAAATATAAAATCTTGGGCACCTGGGTGGCTCAGTGGGTTAAGCCGCTGCCTTCGGCTCAGGTCATGATCTCAGGGTCCTGGGATCGAGGCCCGCATCGGGCTCTCTGCTCAGCAGGGAGCCTGCTTCCCTCTCTCTCTCTCTCTCTGCCTGCCTCTCTGTCTACTTGTGATCTCTCTCTGTCAAATAAATAAATAAAATCTTTAAAAAAAAAAAAAGAAATATAAAATCTTAACATCATACAGACCTCTTGACCTCCCCCTTCATATTGTCGTTATCTCATCAACTACACTAACAGATATTAAAAACCCCATCTGATAGTGGGGTTTTTCCCCCAATTGTAAGACATATGCTAGAGAACTTGAAAAAAATAAGAATTGCCTATTATGTTACCCAACAATTTATCATTTCAGTTATTTGTACAAACTAACAGACTGGTACCACTGAAATGTATCATTATCTATCTCAGTCATCAGCTCATCCAGTAACCTTTCTCCACTTCCCTAGCCAATTCCTTTCCATTCTACATTGTTTCCTCAACCCAACCATCCAGCTATTTGTCCTCTTTTTTATTTATTTATTTATTTATTTATTTGACAGACAGAGATCACAAGTAGGCAGAGAGAGAGGAGGAAGCAGGCTCCCTGCCTAGCAGAGAGCCTGATATGGGGCTCGATCCCAGGATCCTGGGATCATGACCTGAGCCAAAGGCAGAGGCTTTAACCCGCTGAGCCACCAAGGTGCCCCAGCTATTTGTCCTCTTAATCTGAGCAAATGAACATGCCTCCTAATTCACTGATAAGGGACATCCAGTCAGGAACTCCTCAAATTCTTGTTATCACACTACACTGACCCATACCATACCTATCCATTTCTTAATGCTGGATTACAGGGATGACTGAACAAGTAGCTGCCTGAGTACCAGTCTATGAGAAGTGCTTTAACATCACTGGAATAAACAGGACCATTTAAATCAATTACTTCATAGCTTCAAATGACAGCATTTGGTAGAAAATTTTTAAATATTTCTTATTAACACTAACATATCACCATCAAGTATTTTTGCAAATTATATCTATGTATTAAATCATACAATGATATTAAAGGTTACACTACCAGTCCTGATCTAGATAACCAACAGTTACTTGAAACTTACAGTCAAAATCTGAAGATTTTAAATTAAACCATGCATTGCATGGTGCTATTTACCAGGAACAAGCAATTTATTTTTTATCCTAAATTTGAAAACTTTAGTATGCCTCACAGGAAGCTGTCTGGTTCAGAAAACAGCATAAGAAAACTGACTAAAGAACCAAAATATAGAAAAGTGAGAAGCATGCTGCCAACATAAAAACCAGGAGAAGAAAATAACTTTAAAATATATTTTGAGGGGCACCTGGGTGGCTCAGAGGGTTAAAGCCTCTGCCTTCAGCTTGGGTCATGATCCCAGGGTCCTGGGATCGAGTCCCGCATCGGGCTCTCTCCTTGGCGGGAAGCCTGCTTCCTCCTTTCTCTCTCTGCCTACTTGTGATCTCTCTCTATCGAATAAGTAAATAAAATCTTTAAAAAAACAAATAAATAAAATATATTTTGAGCATGTCTTTCCCACTTTAATAATTTATTCAACAATATTATTGAGCACCAATTATGTGCTAGGTAAACACGTACTTGGGAATGTATTTCTGGGAAACAAGACAAACAAGGGTCCTTGCCCTTGAGGTAGTATCTGGGATAAGTAGATAATAAATAGATGACAGTAATATATAATAATGGGTACTACTGGGGAAAAAACAGATAATGTGTGAGAGAAGACTGGGCTGGCAAGGCTATTAGAGACTGAAAGTCAGGAAGGGAAGGCCACAGTGAGGTGCATAAGATCTAAAGGATAAAAAGAAACCCACCATGCCAAGGTAAAGCAGGGTGGAAAGAGAATACCCAAGCAAAGAGAATACCAAGTCTCCCCCCAAAATGATCTTGAACTTTGAAGAACAGAAGAATTCTCTGTGGCTGAAATATAATCAACAGAGGAATAAACTCTAGGCAATGATGGCAGAAAGGTAGGGAGAAGTCAGACCACATAAAACTTTATGGGCCACTCAAACTTTAATGAATGTATATATAGATAATGATATCTAGTCATAAGTGATATGAAAACAATTTTTTTAAACAAAGTTAAAAATGTTAAGCCATGATCAGACACATGAAAAAATGTTCATCATCACTAGCCATCAGGGAGATTCAAATTAAAACCACATTGAGATACCACCTTACACCAGTTAGAATGGCCAAAATTAGCAAGACAGGAAACAACATGTGTGGGAGGGGGTGTGGGGAAAGGGGAACCCTCTTCCACTGTTGGTGGGAATGCAAGTTCATGC
The DNA here is from genome assembly GCF_964662115.1 of Mustela nivalis. Lineage (NCBI taxonomy): Eukaryota > Metazoa > Chordata > Mammalia > Carnivora > Mustelidae > Mustela > Mustela nivalis. The sequence continues at coordinate 58,815,516 of NC_139027.1, forward strand.
AGCCTCTTTGGAGAACAGTGTGGAGATTCCTCAAGAAATTAAAAATAGAACTTCCCTATGACCCTGCAATTGCACTACTGGGTATTTACCCCAAAGACACAGATGCCGTGAAAAGAAGGGCCATCTGTACCCCAATGTTTACAGCAGCAATGGCCACGGTCACCAAACTGTGGAAAGAACAATATGCCCTTCAACGGAGGAATGGATAAGGAAGATGTGATCCATATGCACTATGGAGTATTATGCCTCCATCAGAAAGGATGAATACCCAACTTTTGTAGCAACATGGACAGGACTGGAAGAGATTCTGCTGAGTGAAATAAGTCAAGCAGAGAGAGTCAATTATCATATGGTTTCACTTATTTGTGGAGCATAACAAATAGCATGGAGGACTTGGGGAGTTAGAGAGGACAAGGGAGTTGGGGGAAATTGGAAGGGGAGGTGAACCATGAGAGACTATGGACTCTGAAAAACAATCTGAGGGTTCTGAAGGGGCGGGGGGTGGGAGGTCGAGGTACCAGGTGGTGGGTATTACAGAGGGCACGGATTGCATGGAGCACTGGGTATGGTACAAAAGCAATGAATACTGTTATGCTAAAAATAAATTTAAAAAAAATTTTTAAATGTTAAGCCATGTTCTGTGCATCTGGGAACTTTATTACAAATAAAATGATAGATGTATGTATGTAAAATTTTTTACTAGAAAGTCAGTATCTTCCTGCCCTCAGTAAAATAAATATTTGAAAGTATGCCTACTTAGATTTTGCTTTCTGCTCTCTTATTTTCATTATGGAATAGGAATCACTTCTCCTGAGCTCTGGGGCACATCTCTACCCACCAGAGCCTCTGACAGGTCATGTATAAACTGTGTAAGAGAAAAGTGCCTCCTCTGGGCACATGATCCCTACACAAGGGCATAAATTCAGCAGGAAAAGCACCAGATTTCAGCCCCTCCTCACCCACTCGGCCCAGCATCCTTACACATAACCATTTAAGATGGCCTTACCAACTGCCTCCTCAGAAACTGTACTCCATCAACTAACGCCTCTCCTGTGACTTCAGCTGCTCCCTCATTAAGCAAAGGACATACACATCAGAAACTGTTTAAAGTTATGCCTTTCTCCTTAAGAAATTCAAAGCATTATTACATATTTACTATTATGTACTGCCAAAGCCTGACAAAGTGCTAAGACTTTGAATGTTCTATTAACTTAAAATACATGATCAAAATTACAATAGTTCAAAAGTTATCCCTTTATTAGAAACCACTTATCTTTATTTGGGTAGCTTTAAAATCATGTATACACCTAGTTATTTGTAATCTACACCCTACTTCCTATGGGTGTGAGATATATCACAGTTTGAGAATGAATTTTTGGATCATCTATAATTCCAACTACCATATATCTGAATCCTGGCATTACAGCTTATTATCCTGCCAAAAATAATGATGCAAAAACTGGCAGAGATGCTGATTTGTCTGTCAAGAAAATCTTTTTAAAATAATATAACATTTTAAAATGTCCTAGTCAGCACTTAAAACTTTCAGATGTTTCTAAGCAGACTATGTTCCTTAACATGGACTATAATTTAGTAACAGCAAATGACTAATTTTTTATTATACCTTCACAACTGATAAGCTAGAAAGTTATTAAGACCACATGTAAAGTCTAATAAGATTAAAATTGCATATGAGATACATTACTTAAGGAATTTTAATTTTTTAAAACTTTATTTTAATAATGCACACATTGTGATGGTTACACAAATCGCTCACTTTCACCTCTGCTCTCCAATCTAAGAAATACCTGCAGATTACAGGGGCCTATAACAACTTTCAGCAAATTAAACACTTTGACTTTGGACATGCTTTGAGAATGTCTTGAAGTAACCCCAGAGCAAAGACAGAATTTATGCTTCAAAAAATAAGCTTTCAGATAAAAATCACAGCTCATTTGCTCTGAACAAAGTATTTTATCCAGCTCTTCTTCAGCCACTGGTACAACAAAATTGACCTTTGTCATGCATCACTGATTTGGTCATCTCATATTCCACAGATAAGTAGGGAACCCTTAATTACAAAATGCTTTTTTCTTTTAACAGTAATAATATAGTCCAATTTTGGAAAAATTACATATTACCCATAATTCTACCTCCCTAAAAACAAACAGCTTTCCCTTTTTAAAGTATCCAGTCATTTTATATAAAAGGCCATTCATATGAAAACCCTTAAAAGGAAGTTGTGGGTTTTTGTCCAATACACTGAGCTAGATAGCTGAAACGGAAGAAGTCACATTCAAATCAAAGTCAGAAAACTGGTCCAGCAGATCTCAGATGGAAAGATACAAATATTGTAAAACTCCAGAATATGAGTGACTTGCTTAAACAGCGATATAACCATATTTTAAAACAAATCATGAGCTGCAATGTTAAGAGTTTTAACCCTATTCAACTTTATCTAAAACTTTCCAGATAATTTACAAATAAAATGATTGTGATCTTCTTATCATTGCTTTTTGCTTCACAATAATCTTGGTGAAGGGGCAGGGAGCAAGGAGTACTGACAAAGTGAGGCTAGCCATGTATTAACTGCAGAAGCTTTTGATAGGTACCTAAGAGTTCACTGTATTTCCCAACTTTAGTTTATATCCAAAATTTTCCAAAAAAGAAAGTAAACAACTTACCAAGAAAATCTAAGACTGTACAAGCTCAAACAAATAAACTAACAAAAATCAAGGCTTGTCTTTCACATGTTAATTCAAGTATCATCACAGCGAAGTCACTCTACCAAAAATGAACTGACCATATTGCCATTCAGAGAAATTGGAACTTATCCACTATTAACAGGGTCAGTCTGATGACAACACACTGAGGGATTCTTCAAAATACTTGCTGCAGATGTCAGAAAACCTCTAAAAAAATGAAGAAGAGGCCACTCATTAACTCAACCATTCATGCAACAAATATTTATTAAGCACTTATTCTGTGCCAGGCCCTCTTCTACGCACTGGAGTCGCCTCAATAAATAAAAGAGATAAAAATTCCTATAGAGTTTGTATTCTAATGGGGAGGGAGTGGGAAAATAATATAATAAATAAATTACATAGTATTGGTGGGTTATAGATGCTATGGGAAAAAAAATATAGCAAGATAAGAGAGCACTGAAATAGGGGTGTGGCAATTTTTAAGGAGGATAATCAGGACAGCCTCATTGAGAAAACGACATTTGACTGAAGACTTGAAAGAGAAAAGAAAGTGAGGCCTGTGGATATCTAGACAAAGTTCTAGAATACGGAACAGGGAGAGAGATGCTTGACGGATTTAAAAAAAAAAAAAAAAAAAAGGCAGAATACCAGAGTGGCTAGAGCATGATGATCAAGAAGAAATAGGGTGGAGAAGGAGGTTGGGAAGATAAAGGGATATGGTTGGGATTAGGCCTTGGTAGACCACTATAAAAACTAACTTTATAATGTGTTAAACAGAAAGCCAAAATGAAGGATATCCAGCAAAGAAGTTAGAGGATTACCCCTTTTCTAGTCTGCTTTGACTCTGAGGTTCTAGTGTAGCCATGACCCAAATGGTTGCTTTCTTGTTTTCACCCAATGTCTGATAATCAACTCCCTATCAAATGGTGACTGCTATGGAGGGGCTCTAACTCATGGGTATTATTCCTAGAAATGATAGTCTTTGCCTCTTAGTCATCAAAAATCCCCCTCTTGGATATAGTGTCACCTCTAGAAGGTGACCTACCCAACCCAGTCACAAGAATTTGTTCCTGCTTTTGACAAATAGAAATAATTTGCATTAACACTAGGTTTTAGATTATGCAAAATGGCAAAATAACTGGCTTGGTATCAGAGAATTAAAAATCTAAACTCAAGTACTTAGTAATAGCTAAATGATCTTGACAAGTTATTTAACCTTCCCTTGCCTCAGTTCTTATAATTTATAAAAGGAGAATAAAAACATCTAAACTCACTTGAGGATTATGTGAATTAAGTAAAAAGAATCTGTCCCAGTGCCTAGATCTAATGGACATTTCATAAATGTTAAATCCATTACCTGGCAGCATTTGAGAAGTCAATCCTAGAAACTGTCCCCCAAGATTCTGGGGACACCCAATATAGGAAAGAAAAAAAGTCACACTAGTTTAAGTGGGAATGACTGTTTGAAGTTTAATAGTTGAGGCCACTGTGCAGGAGCACTTTAATAAACTATCTATCTCCTGGCTGCCACCTTGAGCCAAGAACCACTCCTGGGATTAGAGATGCTGTTCCCATGGGCCCCATGGTGTCGGGCTGTGTCTGCATATTCTATACAAGGACACTTGTCCTTCCCCTTTGTAAACTACATCTGACAGGGATTAAAACAATATGAACGGGGGAAAAACGATTTATCTTTGCATCACATTTAAAATTTTCCATATTTTTAAATTTGATGCCTTCATTTTCAAGAGAAAGCTTTCAGATTAAGTTTCCCAAAATAGGTTGCTTTCTAGACATAGTATGAACGTGGCTAATATAAACCTATAGGTCTTTCACCAAAATTCTCAAAAAATTAAAAGACCCCAACCCTCAAGTTTATTACTTTATGGGAATTTTCCTGAAAGAGGAAAAAAATCAAAAACTTTTCTCTTATTTGGAAGTGAATACTTACACTTATGTATCAATATTGAAAAAAAAATCCTAAAATCATTTGACTATGTTTTAGTTGCCAGCCCTTGGATTTTATAGATATGCAGGCATTTTTATAGTAACTAACATTTGCGTCTTATTCCTCCTTATTTTGTACCTTAGTTAACCTGGGGGAAAATATGAGGCAGACTGCATGACAAATGAATGTTCATGTCCTTGCCTTTATAAGTGATAAATGATACTTTCCCTCATTTTCTTCAAAATTTTTTTCTTTAACTTTTTTTTGTAGCAACTAAATATCAGTAGTTTGCCATTCACTTCATAAATTGGCAAATGTAGTAAAACAGAATTCTCCTGGCTCTCTTAAGTGGAGGGATTTTGTTGCTAAGGAAGGGGCAAAGACTGCTTTTTCAAGCAATGTTTCAGTATAAAAAGGTGCCTCTGTGTAATTGTGAATTGTCCACTCTGACTAACCACTTGTCCCCTTTTCCAGGGGAGGATAAGGAATGCTGCCTTGGTGTGCAGCAGCAGTTCTGGGTCATCTGGCCAGATGAGATATCACCATTCCAGGTTTTCATCTCCAGTGCTAAACCAAACTAGACAGAGTCAGGTTTCTGTAAAATTTCTTCAACTACCTGGGCATCTTCCTATTAATCAGCTTGTCTCTTTTGGACTCCTCTGCTGTTCTGTCTTAATAAAGCTAAGATGCCCAACTCTAATCAAACAGCTCATTGCTTCTCCCATCATAAGTGTGCTTGCATTTTCTTTCCTGGCTAGAGCACCCCCCCTCAAAACAGGTAATACTCTCTGACAACTGCATTTTGGAGAACTCAAACCTTATGTTCCTCTTTGCAGGTCCTGGAGCAGAAACGACATGTTTCTATGTCATTAATATTTGGTAGAAATCACCTACTTTGCCATCCGATGAGAGACAAGCTGTCTCCTTCCTGAACCCGGGGAGGAAGAAACCTGGGATCAACAGCCTATAAGTTGGTATTTCATACACTGGTTTACCTACATTTGATCTTGATAAACCTCAAGGATTTTTTTTTTTTTAATCACCTTTTGGTACTGTGGATCATCTGTCACCGATGGCCAGAATTCCATGGTAGCAAAGTGGTTTTCTCCATTTAGAAAAGACAGCTTTGCTACACTTAACAACATTAGGAATTATTTCTAAGATGAACATGGAGGGTTTAAAAGTAAAAGCACTTTTGTAAATATATGCTATCTTATCTGCAGCTCTTGCTTTTTTGTTTTTAAAGAGTTTAAAGGAAGAATGTATTTAAACCACATAAACAAAATGGTATTACACAGAAAAAATAATGTAACAATTTATGTAAGTACCTAACATATGAGCATGCTTTTAAACCTAAAACAAAAAATAAAAAGGTAATATGAGACCATATGTGTGTGTGTGTGTGTGTGTATATACCTACATATTTAAACAGTGTGCATTGAAGAATTCTCTAATCTAGGGGCACCTGGGTGGCTGAGTGGGTTAAACCTCTGCCTTCAGCTCAGATCATGATCTCAGTGTCCTGAAATTGAGCACAGCATTGGGCTCTCTGCTCAGCAGGGAGCCTGCTTCCCCCTCTCTCTGCCTGCCTCTCTGCCTACTTGTGATCTCTCTCTCTCTCTGTCAAAAAAATAAATAAAAATCTTAAAAAAAGAAAGAATTCTCTAATCTAAAACATTTAAAATTGTGGGGAATACTGTTCATGATACAGAAAAACAATTGTTAAAATAGGCACACTCACATTTCTTTTAAAAATATGTTGCCAAAGATAAAATTCACCTGAGCGCTCATTTCTCAGATGTGCAAAAACTATGAAGTTGTTAATCACGAGATACTGCCTCCCACTTTTGCATTTTGAGTTTCAACACTGATTGGTATGAATTATGAATTGCAATTACGGTTATTTTTTAGTGTTTCTGCCAAGCTCCCTATAGAATGCATCTCTTTAATATGAATACTTAAAACAATAATACTATTTGTACATAAAATCACTTCCTTCATGTTCTTTCAAAAAAAAAATAGGCACAATATTTAGGAAATAGTTATTACCACAGTGTTTTGGAAAATTCTGCAACTGTTCATATTGACATTCCAAATAATTCAGTGAGGGAAATGACAACACTATTTTCCTCAGATAAATTCACCAGGCTGATGCTTCTTTTTTCTTTTGGATGTAGAGCATGGAGGTGCCAGAGTCACTGTTTCCTTTTCATTTTCTTCCAGCAAATTTGTATATGACCATGGTAACCAATCCCTTGCTGGGGTATCAAGTTCTCCATAAAGTCCAACACATTCTTCCTCAGAGATAAACAGTGAGATAACATCTTTAAAAAAAAAATAAAAGATTTCTTTATATCAGAAAGGGAGAAAGTACAAGCACACACATGGGGGGAGGAGTAGAGGGAGAGACTCTTCAAGCAGATCCCCCACTGTGGGCATGCCACCCCCCAACTCCTCACCCGACCCTTACTTGGGCTGGATACCAAGACCCATGAGATCATGACCTGAGCCAAAACCAGGAGTTAGTCGCTTAACTGACTGAGCCACCAAGTGGGTGACTTGAGGTGACTTGAGCATCGCAAGATAACATCTTCTTCTACCATACTAAGTAAGGTCTTACCAACATTATATGGAAAATAGTTTTTTGGTTTTTGTGGGGTTTTAGTGTTTTTTTTTAATTTTCTTTTTATTTAATTTTAATTTTTCAGTGTCCCAAGATTCATTGGAAAAACAGTTTTTATTTTTTTTTTTTCATCATGTTCAGTCTAGTGAGGAAAGAAACCAATCACAATTAATCTGAAGCATTTATTGATTATCCTCTCTCAACTTGCTGAAACTACTGATATGTTGTTAAACATAGCAAAGGGCTGTTATACATTCTGGTTAAAGGAACTAGGGGCATTTTAGAAGCAGAGGTTGAATGGACCCAAATGTGGAGTATACTTTTTGATCCAATCATGTTGTTTCTATTATTGATGAGGAATGAAGTGTTCCCAATATTGGGATAAAGACTGGAGTCTTTATTTCTTCTATTATATTATTTTCTCTGAAATTTGGTATGATCATCACACATTTCCTACCAGGTGGTAGTTTAAAATTAGTAATTCTGTATCCTCTGTGTGATGATAATGCAAGTGAGTTACAAAACTACAATATTTATCAACCAAGAACCAGAATCACCTCTTCGAGTAGGTGAAGGAATTTAGCAGAAAATTTTATTATGTGAAAACATCTGCAATAAATATTTGGCAAGAAGTAACAGTGTCTATATATTTTGTTTGTGTTCTTTCTAGTCTTTAGAGCATTTCATTCTCTTTGGCTTTTCATCTGACCATCGATGTTGCTTAGGGTTTCTCCAAAAATTTAGCTTATTTCTATGCTCAGCTTTTTTTTTTTTTAATATTTTATTTTTAGGGCACCTGGGTGGCTCAGTGGGTTAAGCCTCTGCCTTCAACTCAGGTCCCCATCCCAGAGTCCTGGGATTGAGGCCCACATCAGGCTCTCTGCCCAGCAGGGATCCTGCTTCCCTCTCTCTTTCCGCCTGCCTGTGATTTCTCTGTCAAATAAATAAACAAAGTCTAAAAAAACCCAGAAGGTTTTATTTTTAAGTAATCTCTACACCAATGTGGGACCAGAACTTACAACCCCAAGATCAAGAGTTGCATGCTCAGGGGCCCCTTGGTGGCTCAGCAGGTTAAGGAGCTGCCTTTGGCTTAGGTTATGACCCCGGGGTCCTGAAATTGAGCCCCCCATTGAGCAGGAAGCCCACTTCTCCCTTTCCTCCTGGCTCAGCTCACTAGCTCTCTCAAATAAACAAATTTTAAAAACCTTAAAAAAAAAAAAAAAAAAAGACTTGCATGATCTACTGAGCCAGCCAGGTGCCCCCTTGGTACCTTTTTAGAGATACATTTATATATTTTACACCTACTTCTGTCTTCTCCAACTTGCATATAATCTCTTCATGAATTTTTTTTGAATTATTAACAAAAGGAAATTTTTAACAATCGACATTCAATCCACAACAGATTTAAGACCAGATTTTTCAACAAAGAAGACTTGGTATTAACCTATTTCACCAATTTTGGCCATTCCATCTTCCTGCCACTTTTAGAATGATATCAAAGTCAACTGTGTGGTAATGATTTTTCACAAGTTTTTCATAACCTTTCCTAAGTTTATTAAATTTAAACGTCCAGTATTGAATTGTTCTATAATATTCTTGGTGGAATTGGTGGAATAGAAATATCACATGTGATAAGGTACACACAGTTCTAAAAATTTGCTAGCTGCCAAGGGCTTCCCATTTCCCACTACAAATATAATATTTTACAGACATTCATATTTTATGCAACCCACAGCATCTAATATGCCTAAAGGGTCTATATTATTAAAAAATCTAATTCAGCAATTTCAAAAAGACTCCACAATGGGATAGTTTGAGGAAATACAGCATCTTCTTCTGATAAATTAACAATATCTATTAACCCATTAAAAGCTATGGAAAGTATGGGGCACCTGGGTGGCTCAGGGGGTTGAGGCCTCTGCCTTCGGCTCGGGTCATGATCCCAGGGTCCTGGGATCCAGCCCCGCATTGGGCTCTCTGCTCACCAGGGAGCCTGCTTCCTCCTCTCTCTGCCTGCCTCTCTGCCTACTGGTGCTCTCTGTCAAACAAACAAACAAATAAATAAATAAATAAATAAAGCAAGCAAGCAAGCTATGGAAAGTCATGCAGTTCAGAGAAAAAAAGAAAAACTATTTTCCTTCACTATAGAATCTTTTCTCCCTCCTAAGAGGAAAAAAGACCATTTTGTTTTAATTATAAAATGTTTTCTCCTTCATGGGTATTCTGTTATCATGTCAAAAACTGGTTTATCACAAAACAAAGTCTGAAGAATGCTGATTCTATCTGGAAATCAAAATCATTTTCAACATTATTCTCAAAGGTGTGGCACGCCTAATAAAAGGGAACTGGTTATTAAACATGTGGCAATTTAAAATTTTTTAAATATTTTTGGAATTCTATGATGGAATTTTGGTTATTTTAAATATTTTTAGAACTGTATGGTGGCATTTTGGTTATTTTAATTATTGGGATGGATGAGGTGCTGTTGATTTTTAGTGGACAAGAAGCAAATGGACAAGAAAGAGGACAATTCCATACAACAAAGAATTATCCCACAACTCCAAACTCTTTATGATAAGGGAAAAACTAATTTATAATTATGTGAGCCTAGAGTTTAAATACATATTTCATATAAACACAATGTACTCTTGCAGGTTATTGATACGTGCTGAAGTTTTCAAGAATGTGAAGTTTGGAACTTTTTCAAGAGCAGTTTACCATTTCAGTTCACCAGTTCAGAAAATCACACCACTAAAGGAAACACCACCCATATTTCAAACATCAATAAAATGCACCTCTACCAGTTTGTACAGTCTATTTAACAGTCATTTTGTTGTAAATGCAATAATCTGACTACTTCCTTGGAACTTCTGGGTAGTCCTTCCTGAGCACGTAGACACTGAAATATCTAATATTTTGTCATAAACCAGTTTCCCTTATTGCTTTTTTAATAGGATTTCAAACATTATATTGTCTCTCTCTCTTTTTTTTTTTAAGATTTGTTTTAGAGAGAGATATTACATATATGTGCACTGGGAAGGGAGAGAGAGAGAGAGAGAGAGAATCTCCAGCAAACTCCCCACACGAGCATGGAGCCTGACTTGGGACTCCATCTCACCACCCTGAGATCATGACCTGAGCCAAAATCAAGAGTCAGACACAAAACCAACTGATCCACCCAGGCACCCCATATTGTGTTTTTATTTTTACTTTTTTAAGATTTTCTTTATTTGAGAGATAGAGAGAAGAATTACACAAGAATGGGGAGTGACAGAGGGAGAGGAAGCAGACTCCCCACGGAGCAGGGAGCCCAATGTGAGGCTAGATCCCAAGACCCTGGAATTATGATCCAAGCCAAAGGCAGTTGCTCAGCCAACTGAGCCACACAGGTGCTGTTATACTGTCTTTTTAAAATAGATGTATAAATATGCTGTACTGTTTTTAAGTTTTATTTCAGGATAATAAAGCAGATGTTAAAAATTTTATTTTTTAAAGGATGGTGTTCAGTTTGATGAGATTAAAAACCACTGATCTGTAACCTTTGGTTCTCTAAAGATGAAGATTTGAATTAGGACAATCTATGACTGACCAAAAGCATGATTAAACTAAACTATAAATATGGTGTGATTAAGATAAATACAGTGGCCAGGAGGTTGCCTAGCTGTCTCAGTTGGTAGAACATGCAACTCTTAATCTTAGGATAGTGAGTTTGAGCCCTACATTTGGTATTGAGATTACCTAATATTTTTTAAAAGATAAATATTGGGAAGTAAAGTATTTTTTTTAAGATTTTATTTATTCATTTGACAGAGACACAGTGAGAGAAGAAACACAAGCAGGGGGAATAGTGGGGCTCAGTCCCAGGACCCTGGGATCATGACCTGAGCTGAAGGCAGACACTTAATTACTGACCCACCCAGGCGCTCCAAAAGCATGTTTAAGATATAATAATTTACTGTTGATGACATTGCTACCAACACTGTATCCCTTCAAACCAGTATTTTTGTATTCCTAGGGTAAATACCTAGTAGTGCCGTTGCTGGGTCACAGGGTAGTTCTATTTTTAACCTTTTGTTGAACCTCCAAACTGTCTTCCAGAGTGGCTGCACCAGTTTGCATTCCTACCAACAGTTTGTAGTAGCATTATCAATAATAGCAAAATTATGGAAAGAGCCCAAATATCCATTGACTGACAGATGGATAAAGAAGTTGTGGTATAACTAGGGGGCTGGAGGAGGGGGAAAAAAAAAAAGAAGTTGTGGTATATATATGCATACACACACACACACACACACACACACACACACAATGGAATACTACTCAGGCATAAGAAAAGAATGCAGTCTTGCAATCACAATGACATGGATGGAGCTAGAGTGCATTATGCTAAGCAAAATAAGTCAGAGAAAGACAAATAACATATGATTTCACTCATATGTGGAATTTAAGAAATGAAAGAGATCAACATAGAGGGGGGGAAATAGACCAGAAAACATTCTTAACAGGAGAAAACAAACTGAGGGTTGCTGAAGGGATGAATTACATGGGTGATGAGTATTAAGGAGAGCACTTGTTATGATGGGCACTGGGTATTGTATGTAAATGATGAATCACTAAATCCTACTCCTGAAACTAATATTACACTATATGTTAACCAACTGGAATTTAATTAAAAACTTGAAACAACAAAAAAAGATAATAATTTATCAGTAATTCTCTACTATGTGCCTAGTACTTGATTAACTGACAGACAAAGAGGTTAAACACAGATCTGTCTGCTTCGTGGAGCTTATAGGGAATTGAAGGAGACAAAGCCACAGTTAATACAAACAACTAAAAGCCAGTTATCTTCTAAACTTCTGTGAAACAAATGTTCATAATTAAGCAACAGTCTTAGGAGCCTAGTATGGTCAGGAAAGCCTCAGAATAAGATAGACCTTCTGTTGTGCATTCCAGAATTAACTGGACAGCATTAGCAAGTTATGTTTACACGACAAAACACACACACACACACACACACAAACCAGCCTATTTGCCAAGGAAGAGGAAAAGGGGCAAAGTTAGATCCCGGGAGGACCAGTAAGAAAGAAATGCTGGAACCAGAGAATGAAAGGCCTTGAAAGGCATAGAAGCCTGAATTTAAAATAACATAAGAAAAGAAATCTCCTATAGAGAATAGTACAGATAAATTACTTAGGATAAGATTAATAGTAATATATAGAACAGACAGAATTACTTAGAGAAAGCCATGTGTAAATAATCTCACAACAATGGGAGGGGGAGTGTTAAGTACGAAGATAAGTTTTAGGTCTGATGACACTGAGATGATCAGTTTGAATAGTTTCTAAAACTAACATAAAGGGGGGCACCTGAATGGTTCAGTCAATTAAGCATCCAACACTTAATTTCAACTCAGGTCATGATCTCAGGGTCGTGAGATCAAGCCCCACGTCCTGCTCTGTGCTAGGCATGGAGGCTGCTTAAGATTCTGTCTCTGCCCCTCATTTTCTTCCCTCCTTCCCACCCCCAACTGCACACACACACACACACTCTCTCACTCTCTCCCTTTAAAAATAAAAAATAAAAAAGTAAATCAACATAAAGCTAACAGCTGAATCTCTCATCAACAGAGTGAATGAACTCAGACAGAAAATACAGAGAGAGACAGAGGTGGAAGATAGGGCCTTGGACAGCACTCACTGGCTACAGAACCACAAGAACCACAAAACACCCAAAGAAGGTGAATACTACTTTACATACAAATGATAAAACTATGGAAAGCTTTACTCTTGCCAGGGAAGTGGTAGAAACTAAAGCCATAAATGCTTTTTTTTTAAGAATGAAGGAAGGTTATAAAACACAGAGTCATGAGAGTTTACAAGTATGACATAAATCCCTAAACTTTTAGGTTTATATCAAAGATTATACCCTATAGACAAGTAATGTATACATTGTTCCATGGAGAAAGATTTTCTAAAAGAAACACTACTTACAAAAAAGGGATTCTGTCATATATAGGTGAGTCAATAGACTTATAGATGCTATTACATACTTTCAGAAAATAACAGTAAGCAGAAATGAGCTATAAACTTGTAATCAATCATCACAAAATGTTGCATCATCCTAAGGATTACAAAAAAGTTGCCTAAAGGGCAGTCCAGCTCAGAGCACAGATTTAGTTATATGCAATAACAGAGGTTATAGCAGAAGGGATCTCTACATTCCTCATAAATTATCCTTTATTACCTGTGTTCATTTATAATCTGAAATTACTTACATTAAATTCCTCAACATCATGAATCTACCTTTAGATGGTTTTAGCAGCCAATTCTCTACAGAAATTAATCAACATGCCATTCTGACTAAACATTCACAAGATTAAATGTTAACTGCTGTTGCAATCTATGAATGTGAAGAGTTCAGTAAATAGGATAACCTATGGCCCAGTTGCCTTGGGACAGTCAATTCACACATATTTTTGAAGAAGGATCATTAGTACCACCCTCATCCATGCTTAAAGTGTAGGTAATAAGTTACATGGATCCCATATCAATGAAGTCCACTACACAGGAAATTTTTATGAATTACACTGATTTTTTACTTCATGTTTATTCCTAATCTATAAAAACGCTTTTCATATCCCATGAATGTCCATTATAACTGCTAATAACTTGTGGAGTCCTACTTACTAGGTCAGGATCTAACCCTGATACAGCTAGGGACTGCCTCCTAGTGGTAGGGTGATTCTTAGATGTTCCTGACTCTATCTCTGTTTCAACATCTTGTCAAGCCTGGTTATGTTCCCCTATACCTACTTATCAGCTTCATCCCAGCTCTTCCCATCCATACTTCGTTCCTCTTGTTCTTAATGAGCTCTTGTGTGTCCTTCATTTAAACCAAGCTAATGAGAAAAGTATACCAAATATGAAAGACCATTCTCCACATGTGGAAGTTTTTGCTTTATAGAAAAAAAGGTTTTGTTTCCTCCTAAGATCAGCAACAAGAAAAGGATGCCCACTTTTGCTACTTCTATTCAACACAGTACTAGAAGCTCTTGTCAGAGCATTTAGGTAGGAAAAATAAAAGGCATCCATATTGGAAAGGAAGAAATAAAACTATCTTTGTCTGCAGATGACATGATCTACATAGAAAACCCTAAAGAATCCACACACCAAAAACCCAAACCTGTTAGAGCTAAGAAATAAATTCAGCAAAGTTGCAAGATACAAATTAACAGGCAAAAAAATCAGTCATATTTCTACACACTAGCATTTTTTTTTTCAGATTGTTTCAGAACAATCTGAAAAAAAAAAAGGGTTAAGAAAACAATGTCATTCATAAGGATACTGAAAAGACTAAAATCATCCTTACACCCATTAGGATAGCTACTATCAAAAAAGATAGAAAATAACAAATGTTGGGGAGGAAGTAGAGAAAATGGAATTTCTGAGTACTGTTGGTGGGAAGGCAAAATGGTGACCATGGGAAGAGTACAATGGTTTCTCAAAAAAAAAAAAAAAAACCATAAAACTAAAATAGAATTAACATATGATCCAGCAATTCTACTTCCAGGGAATGTGAAAGAAGTAAAAGCAAAATTTCAAACAGACATGCATTGTTATAGACTAAATGGTGTCCCCACAAAAATCCTATGCCAAAGTCCTAACAACCAGTACACCTCACAATGTGACTGTATTTGGAGATAACACATTTAAAGAGGTCATATGGTGGGTCCTACTCCAATATGACTGATGTCCTTTCAAGAAGTGGAAGAAATAGGGCACCCAGGTAGCTCAGTTGGTTAAGCCTTTGCCTTCAGCTCAGGTCATGATCCCGGGATCCCAGGATGGAGTCCCACATCAGGCTTGGCAGGGAGTCTGCTTCTCCCTCTGCCTCTCCCCTTGACTTGTGCTCTCTCACAAATAAATAGGTAAAATCTTAAAAGAAAAAAGGAAGAAGAAGAAGAAGAGGAAGAAATATCAGAGATGTACACGCACAAAGAAAAGATTATTTAAGAAAACAGAGAATAGGTAGCAATCTGCAAACCAAGGAGAAAAGCCTCAGGAGAAATCCACCCTGATGACACCATGATCTAAAACTACTGACCTCTAGAATTGTGAGAAAATAAATTACTGTTGTTTAAGCCACCTGTCTGTACTATTTTCTTATGACAGTTCTACTAAATAAATTTGTACATTCGTGTCCAAATCAGCTTTACGCACAATGGTCAAAAGGTGGGAGCAATACAAGGGTCCATCAATAGATAAAATGATAAGCAAAACACGGTACATCCACACAATAAAATATTACTCAGCTTTTAAATGAAATTTTGACATGCTATAACATAGAGGAATCTTGAGGACCTTATGTTAAGTAAGTTAGTCACAAAAGATATACATTGCATAATTCCACTTTTATGAGATACATACAGTAGTCAAATTCAGAGACAAAATGTAGAAGGGTGGTTGCGATGGATTGTGGAAAAGGAGAGAGAATACGGAGTTGCTTAATTGCTATAGAGTTTTAGGAGTGCCTGGCTGGCTTAGTCCGTAGAGCATGTGACCCTTGATCTCCAGGTCATGAGTTTGAGCCCCACATTGGGCACAGAGTTTACGTAAAATAAAATAATTCTTTTTAAAAAAGAAAGGGTACAGAGTTTTAGTTTTGCCTGATTAAAAAAAGTTTCAGAGACTGGTAGCAAAAAAATGTGAATATGCTTAATAATACTGAATTGTACACTTAAATATGGTTAAGATGTTTAACTTTATCTTACGTGTATGTTGCAATAATTACATTTTTTAAAAGAAAATATTTAGGAATTAACCAAGGGAGGTATAAGGCTTGCACACTGAAAATTATAAAACACTGCCAAAAACAATTAAAGAAGACATTAATAAATGGAAAGACATTCATTTTCATGGACTGGAAGACTTACTACTGTTAAAATAATAGTACTACCCATACAATATACAGATTCAGTACAAAATCCCAATAGCATTTGTGGCAGAAATGAAAAACAAAACAAAACCTACAGTTCATATGAAATTTCAAGGGACCCAGAATAGCCAAATAATCTTGGAAAAGAACAAGGACTCACATCCTTGTAGGACTCACATCTACAATTTCAAAACTTACTAAAAGCTACAGTTATCTAAACAGTGTGGTACCAGCATAAAGACAAATAGACCAATGGAACAGAACAGGGAGCCCAGAAATAAACCCTCACATACATAGTCATAAACGATTTTCAACATGGGTGCCAAGACCATAAAAATTAAGGAAACTATAGTCTTTTCAACAAATAGTTTTGGAAAAACTGGATATCTACATGTAAAAGATGAAATTAGACACTTACTTTACCCCACATTCAAAAATTAATTCAAAATGGATCAAAGAACTAAATTTAAGACCTAGAACCACAAAACTGATAGAAAAAAATAGGAAGAAAATTTCAGGATGTTGGATTTGGCAAAGATTTCTTGGATATGACACCAAAAGTAAAGGCAACAGAAGTAAAATTAAATAAATTAGAATACATTGGGCACCTGGGTGGCTCAGTTGGTTAAGCATCTGCCTTCAGCTCAGGTCATGATCCCTGAGACTGAATCCTGCTTCAGGATCCCTGCTCGGTGGGAAGTCTGCATCTCCTTCTGCCCTTCACCCCTCTTACTCACTGTCCCTCTCTCAAATAAACAAAGTCTTAAAAAAAAAAAAAAAGATAATTTAGAACACAACAAAATTTAAAACTTTTGTTTCCCAAAGGACACTATCAACAAAGGGAAAAGGTAACCCATGGAATGGGAAAAAATATTTGCAAAACATATCTTTTATATGGGCTTAATATCTGGAATACATAAAGAACTCATCCAACTCCAAAACAACAACTACAATAGCAAACAACAAAACAACCTGATTTAAAAGACATTTCTCCAGAGAAGAAACACAAATAGCCAATAAGCATATGAACAGGTGTAAATTAAGGAAACTACAGTCTTTTCAACAAATAGTTTTGGAAAAACTATTGACCACTAGTCATTAGGAAAATACAAATCAAAACCATAGTGAGGTAACAGTTCACACACATCAGGATGCCCATTATATTAAAATAAAAGGGAAGGAATACCAATATCAGCAAGGTTATATAGAAATCAGAACACTTGTGCACTGCTGCTGGGAATATAAAATGGTACGGCCACTATGGAAAACAGTATGGTGGTTCCTCAAAAAACTACAAATTACATGACCCAGCAATAACATGATCCACACATACACACTTACGGGTATATACCCTAAAGAACTGAAAAGAGGGTATTTAGCAGATATTTGGATATCATGTTTCTATAGTGTTCCTCACAATAGCCAAAAGGTGGAAACAATCCAGGGGTCCATCAACAGATAAATGGATAAAAAAAAGTGATATACACATACAATGAAATATTCATCCTTAAAAAGGAAGGAAATTTTGGCACATGCTACATAATAGATGAACCTTAAAGACATTTTACTAAATAAAATAAGCCAGATGCAAAAGGAAAAATAATATTATGTTTCCCTTTATACGACATATCTAAATTAGGCAAATTCCTAGGACAGAAGGTAAATCAGAGGTTACCAGACTCTGAACGGGAGGAGGGAATGGAAGTTATTGCTTAATGTGATAGAGTTTGTATCCGGGGTAATGACAAAATTTTGGAAACAGACTGCGGTGATGATTGTACAACACTGTGGGTATAATTAATGCCACTGAATTCTACACTTAAAAATGGTTACACTAGCAAATTTATGCTATAGATATTTCACAATTAAAAAAAAAAGCTTGAAATTAGGTTTAATTGGATTAGTATAATGAAATCCAAATGATTTGAATTTATTTATACATTCAGTCACTCACTGACATTTTATATAGCACATATTATGTGCCAGGCACTTGGCTAGATTCTAGGGATAAAGTGATAAACAGGCACTTGTGATAATGTGTTAATAACATTAATAGCTAACGTTTTGGGGGTACTCCTACATGCTCCCAACAAACTAACTGTTATTATCCATCGTCTTACTGATGAATAAACAGAAGCTTAGAAAGAATACCTTGCAAAATATTACACTGCTGGACTCCATATTCTCAACGCTATTCTGCAGGAAAAGTATTTGCTACTATGAGAGGACATAAGCAAGGCAATTAAACTAGTCAGCCACGGTTTTAGGTATGTCTAAGTAAAGACCCGGAAGCTGGGTAGGATAAGGGAGGGCATGTTAAAAATGTTTCTAACAGCAGGAGTAAAAAGTCTAGAAGAAAAAGCAGAGATCATTCTGGAAACGTCAAGCAGCTTAGTGAAGGCGGAGCTTAAAGTGTCAAAGGTAAATTGCTAAAGAGGGGACGGGAGTAGGAAGCAGAACAAAAAGGTCTCGTTTGGGTTTTATCTATTGTGAAATAAATCACTACAAAGTTTAGGGTTTAAAACAACAATCATTTTGTTAGCTCTCATTACTCCATGCACTGACTGGGTTCAGGCAGGCAATTCCCTAGCTTATTTGATGTCAGCTGGGGCTGAAGTCATCCAGTTTTCCATGTATGGAGCATGTCTAATAGCTTTCCTCTAGATCTGGCATCTTGGAAGGGACATCTAGAAGTCTGAATTCAGCTGGGATGCTGGACTTACAAGCAACTTTGGGTACAAAAGTGTAAAAAAATCAGGCATTTTTAAGCCTGGAACTGACACAATGTCACATCTGCCATGCTCCATTACTTAAAGTGAGTAACCAGCTCAGATTCAGAATGAGAGGACTAAACAAGGCCTGAATCCTAGGAGAAATGGTTCACTGAGCGCCATCTTTGGAAACTAGCTACCACAGATTTTATGCATAGGTGCAAGCATCGAGGAAAACCAATCAGTTAGAACATCATTAGAACAAACTAGCTGAGAGACTCTAATGATATTTTGTATTTGTATCTGGTAATAGACAGGTAAATAGAATAAAAAACTACTAAATGATAAGGTGGGCCAAACCTGATGAATAACTGACAACAAATGTTGTGGAAGGATCACAGTGGTTAGAACGCAAGGGACCCTCTGGTTTCCTTGCTAAGCTCATGGGCAGGCTGAGCTATTATTCATGGAGATAAGGGACAAAATAAGAAGAACAGATGTGGTAGTAGAGATCCTATGGTATTTCCAGGCAGAAATTGGATCTAGAGATTAGGGCTTAAAGTACAAATTTAGAACTGAAAATATGGTAGTAGATTAATTAGCCAGGGTGAGTTAAGTAAGAAGACAGCCCAGTGTGGAGTCTTGAGGAACAACACTAATTAATACAGCAGAAAAGTGGGAGTCACTAAGAAGTCTAAGAAGAAGGGACTTTAGGATTAAAAACCAGAATAACAGAGTATCACCAAAACCAAAAGAAAAAAGTATTTCCTAAAAGAGAAAATGACTACTAATATCAAATGCTACCGAGAGATGAACGATGATGAAGACTGAAAACTATCCTTTGGAACACAAAAATATAAGTTACTAGTGACTTTGGCAAAACCAGTCTTGGGGTGGGAGCTTTACTATAGTGAGTCAAAAAATGAATAGAGGGGGAGGATGTGGAAACAACAAATAAAAAATATTTTCAAGAAGCTCAACTGTTAAACAGGGGAAGATACAATGTTAGGTATAGGACAAGCAGTCAAGAGAGTTTTGTTTTTACAAGATTTTATTTTTAAGTTATCTCTACGCCCAACTTGGGGCTCCAACTTACAACCCCAAGGAGTTGTGACAAGAGTCACATGTTCTAGAGACCAAGCCAGTCAGGCACCCCAAGAGAGGGTTTATTTTTTTTTAAATGGAAGAAGTTAAAGCATGTTTAAGTACTGTTGAGTTCTCTAATAGAGAAGGAGAAAGAAACTGAAGATGCCAAAACAAAGGGCTCTGAGGAAGCACAAGGGGATAAGATGCAGAACATGGGAACTTTTCCTCAGACAGAAGAGAAGCACCATGCCTAGCAGTGGACAGGAGATAAAGAATGGCTGTGAGTACAGGTCAAACTGTAGGCATGGCACATACATGCATACAGAGAGAGAGAGAGAGAGAGAGAGTAGCCATATGGAGTCCTACCTTAGAATTTTTTGACTTCATAATGGTGCAAAAGTGATACACGTTCAGTACAAACTACACTTTGAATTTTGATCTTTTCCCAGGCTTGCAATTCACAGTAGAATACTCTCTCATGATGCTGGGCAATGGCAGTCAGTGGCAGCTCCTAGTCAGCCATGTGACCACAAAGGTAAAAAACTGATACCCTTACAATAATTCTGTACCCATACAACCATTCTGCTTTTCACTGTCAGCACAGTATTCAATAAATTACAGGAGATACTCAACACTCTATTACAAAAGAGGCTTTCTAATAGATAATTTTGCCCAACTGTAGGCTGATCTAAGTGTTTTGAGCACATTTAAGGTAGGTGAGGCTAAGCTACATTTGGTAGGTGTATTAAATGCATTTGACTCAAAACATATTCAACTTACAACAGGTTTATTGGGACATAACCCCAAGGAAGATCTATAGTTGAAACTCAAGGGCATTCTTCTCTGATATCTTCTATAGCATTTTATCAGTGAAGTAGGATATGGGGTCATCTGCTGAGAATGAAAGGTTTTAAGTAACCGCTATCAAGACTGAAGTATTAGAAAACAGAAATAGTCGTAGAAAGCTTGAGAACCAAAGACCAGGTTGGTAACAAAGACTCTACAGTATTCTCATTTGGCTCAAATCTGTGGTTCTCTCTTAAAGCCATCAGTAACCAGGTAAGTAAAATTATATGGACTCAAGGAAAGAGTTGTGTTGAAGAACCATGGTAGATTGGTAACAAGAAAATTACAGATTTTACCAACATATCTATTGATACCTTTAGACTATTCTTTTATTCAATAAACAGACTCATAATTCCACTAACAGTGTAGTTTGCTAGAAGGATACATTGCAATACTTTAGGTACTACAGAGAGGTATTGCACAAAATGGAGCAGGTCCCCATTTGTTTATTTTTAAAGGGCCTCATTTTAAAGGGTCCCTGTAAGACACAGACCAGGGAACCATACCAGCCACCCAAGGATCAATAACACTATTCACAGCTGTATAAAAATAATAAGAGCCACATATGAAATTTGCAATTTTCTAGTATCTACATTAGAAAAGTAAAAAGAAACAGGTGAAAGATTTTTAATAGTATGTTTTAACATAACACACACTATACAAAATACTTCAATAAGCAACGAATAAAAAATTACTAAGGAGATTTTCTTTTTAAAGATTTACTTATTTGAGAGAGAGCAAGCATGTGGGTGGGGGGCACAGGGAGAGGGAGAAAAGTCTTAAACAGACTTCACACTGAACATGGAACCTAAGCCAAGGATACCTGTCACAACCCTGAGATCATGACACAAGTCAAAACCAAGAGTCAAAAGCTTTAAAGGACTGTGCCACTCAGAAGCCCTACTGAGGAGATATTTTGTGTATTTTATACTGAGTCTGTAAAATCCAAGGTGAATTTCACACTTACATTGCATCTTCATTCAGCTTAGCAACATTTCAGAAGCTCAAAAGGCACACATGGTGTTGCCCTATAAATGATGGTTGTGTAATATCTAGAATTATTGTATCCTTGTTGAATTAACAAAGCCACTATAGATCTTCCTTATATTCATTAATAATATCATTCATAATTATGCTTACATAGCATAACTCATCTATGAATGTTCAGATATTCCCAAACTCTAAGAATCTAAACAAATGAGCTCAGGTTCCCTACCAAGTTCATGCTGGCCTCTTGTCTGGAGACCATCAGTATCTAAATAGCCACTGGCTGATAGTCACTATCTCAGCTAGCCAGTGTACACAACTGAGGGGTCAGCTTTCTACGAAGACAGCTGCCATTCTTCCATCTACCAATGGCCCAGTTTCCAAAAAGTCTGTTGACATCTCCTCCCATGTTCTCTTTGTCCTTACAGAGTTTATGCCTTTCTTTATTCCCTGACTTTCAGTTAAGTATGTTTTCAAGAGAGAGCAAAACTAAGACATGTATTCAATTGATCATGTTTATCTAGGAGTTGCTCTTATGATTAAAGGGCTGGTTTATTTTAAAATCTATAAATTCATCATCAGAAGAAAACTTATCTGCAGATAAAGATGAACTTCTTTCAAACTTCTTTAAAGATTTACTCCAATCAGAAATCCAGACATAAATGATATATAATATTTTAATGAAAACTCATTTTGCTTCCAAAGTTTATTTACGAACATTTTGTATTTAGAATATTCTCGTGCATCCAATGAATCAATTATGTGAGCATGAAAAGAAAGATAATGTTATTGAACACCAACTCTGCTTCCTCCAGAGGAAGTGTACCATAATTCAGTTGTGTTGTATGTTTGCTGTATGAACACTGAGTAAATATTTAGACTTTAGTCACCAAAGGTTTTATTGGTTACAGGAATCTGCATAATCAGCACATGCAACAACTGTTAACCTATCACTATTCTGATTAAACCTAAGGGGTACCTGGATTTACCAGCACCTTCTAGAGTAAGATTTAGCAAGCACTGTCAACACAGACATAATTCATGATATTATAAAATTTGTAACAGGACAGAATCTGTTCATTCATGTGTTCCCTGAAAGTCAAAAATTTCTTCAGCAGTATTGTGAATTTTTTTTAAAACTTATTTTATTTAACTTTGTATTCTAAGTCTGCTTGATACATAAATCACTCTTTTAAAAATAAGAACTCAGGACATCTAGGTGGCTCAGTCAGTTAAGCTGCTGCCTTGGGCTCAGTTCATGATCCCAGTGTCCTAGAATCAAGTCCCATCCCGCATTGGGATCCTTGGTCGGCAGGGAGCCTGCTTCTCTCTTCACCTCTGCCTGCCATTCTGCCTGCTTGTGTGTGCCCTCTCACTCTCTCTCTTTCTCTCTCTCTCCCTCTCTCTGAAAAATAAATAAATAAAATCTTTTTTAAATAAATAAATTTTAAAAAATAAAAATAAGAACTCACTTTTATTTATTTTTTTTTTTAAGATTATTTTTGTTACAGGAGCACCTGGATGGTTCAGTGGGTTAAGCCTGCGACTTTGGCTCAGGTCATGACCTCACGGTCCTGGGATCGAACCCCACATTGGGTTCTCTGCTCAGCGGGGACCCTGATGGCCCCCCCACCCCACCTTCCTCTCTGCCTACTTGTGATCTCTCTGTCAAATAAATGAATAAAATCTTAAAAAAAAAAAAAAAGATTATTTTTGTTCCAGGACACCTGGGTGGCTAAGTCAGTTAAGGGGCTACCTTTGGCTCAGGTCATCATCTCAGGGTCCTGGGATGAAGCCCCACATCAGGCTCCCAACTCCATGGAGGGCTTGCTTCTCCCTCTCCACTGCCTGTGCACTCTCTCTCTCTCAAATAAGTAAATAAAATCTTTTTAAAAAAAAGATTATTTTTGTCCCTTCAGTTAGTACTGGACCGGAGCAGCACAGTTCTAATCTTTTCAACTAGAAGCCACTCACATAAAACAACCCAGTATACACTTTTATCAACATATTTCCCTGCTTATGGCTTTTAAGTCAAAGCACACATTTCTATATTCTTTTTTTTTTTTTTTTAAAGATTTTATTTATTTATTTATTTGTCAGAGAGAGAGTGAATGAGAGCGAGCACAGGCAGACAGAGTGGAAGGAAGAGTCAGAGGGAGAAGCAGGCTCCCTGCGGAGCAAGGAGCCCGATGTGGGACTCGATCCCAGGACGCTGGGATCATGACCTGAGCTGAAGGCAGCCGCTTAACCAACTGAGCCACCCAGGCGTCCCTCTATATTCTTTTTTAAAGCTAACAAAATTCTTCAGTACTTTTTACTTCAGTTATTTACTGACTATCCTGTACTAAGCGGTGCTAGATTCTAAGAATAAAAAGAATAATAAAGCATATTCTCTGCTTCAAAAGCCTCAAAGTCTAGCATGGGAGATCAACAAATATAAAGCATTATAATAAGGACTGCAATAAAAGTATGAACAAAGTGCTATGGGAAGCCCAGAGGCAGGGAGGATTAATTCTTTTTTTTTTTTTTTTAAGATTTTATTTATTTATTTATTTGACAGAGAGAGAGAGAGCGTGAGACACACACACACAGCAAGAGAGGCAACACAAGCGGGGGGGGGGGAGTGGGAGAGAGACAAGCAAGCTTCCCGCTGAGCAGGAAGCTTGATGTGGGGCTCGATCCTATCTAGGATCCTGGGATCATGACCTGAGCTGAAGGCAGATGCTTAACAACTGAGCCACCCAGGCTCCCCAGAGACGATTAATTCTTTCTGGGAATGATGTGGATATTCCCAGTGTGAAGAGGTGGAAGGAAGACTATTCCAAGCCAAAGGGACAACAAGAAAAAAGGCAGAAGGACATGGCTTCTTTGGAAAACCGTAAATAGCCTGGTGTGGCTAAAACACAAGATTCCTGCAGAACAATGATGGTAGGAGCTGGGTGAAGGAATTTGAATTTTTGTTCTAATGAAGGCAATGAAAAGCCATAAGAGCAGGAAAGAGATGGGATTTGTGTCTTATAAAGAAAACTTCCGGAGCTGTGGGAGTGAACGACTAGAGAAGGCGAATAGAAGGAAGGCAGGAAAACCAATTAGAAGATATTGTACCAGACTAGGTGGAACTCTGAGCAGTGATTGTGGAGCTGGAAAGTAGGGAATGAATGGTCTTAACATGCATTTCATAAGTAGAATCTCTTGGACAGGATGGCTGTTTTGATGGAAAAGATAAGGAAAGAAGAGTCAAAGATTGTACCATGTATTTTAGCTTACCTCATGATTTAATCCAAATCAAAACCAAAGTTTAAGAAAAAGAGCTCTAAACTGAGATATTAGCAAATATTTGCAAGACATTCAAGTGGAGATCCAGGAGGCAGTTGGAAATATGCGTCTCAGCTAAGGAATACAGTCATTACCAAAAATACAGATTTCTGGAATTATCAACATAAAGAGGACATTTGCAGGGGCACCTGGGTGGCTTAGGGGTTCAGTGGCTGCCTTCAGCTCAGGTCATGATCCCGGGGTCCTGGGATCGAGCCCCACATCAGGCTCTCTGCTCATTGGAGAGCCTGCTTCCTCTATCTCTGCCTGCCTCTCTGCCTACTTGTGATCTCTGTCAGATAAAAAAAAAAAAAAAAAAAAAAAAAATCTTTAAAATAGCCCAAGTATAAAAAAGCAGGTGTTGATATATCATCAAATACCTATTATAAAGTCAGAAAACAAATGCTCCAAAGAATGGACTGAATTGTACGATGTAGTTTACATGCCTAGTAATTATAAGACAATAGTTTAAAAAAAAAAAAAAAAGAGTCCCACATTGGGCTCCCTGCTCAGTGGGGAGCCGGCTTCTCCCTCTTCCTCTGCTACTTCTCCCACTTGTACTCTCTCATGAATACTTTCTTTCTCAAATAAATAAAATCTTTTTTTTCCCCAAAAGAGGACATTTGCAGTCATATTAGCAAATAAAGTTTCAAGAGGAGGAAAGGCTGCCAAATCCCGCACACTACAAAAATGTCAGATCATTAATATGTTAACGCAAAGCTTAAATTTTTCAAAAGAAAATTTGGGCAAATATTTTAATGATTATGAGGTAAGAAAGGATTTGCTAAACAAGACACCCAAAAAAACACCAATCATAAACAATTAATAAATTCAGCTACTTTAAAACACCCTGAGTGAAAAGACAATGCATGAAGTGAGAAAAATATCCGTAACACATGTAACTGCCAAAGGACTAGTATTCAGAGTATGTAAAAAACTCTTACCAAAAAAAAAAAAAAAAAAGGTAGATAATCTCAAAGGAAAAAGGGGGGGGGGGGCGCCTGGGTAGCCCAGATGGTTAGGCAACTGCCTTCGGCTCGAGTCATGATCCTGGAGTCCTGGGATCAAGTCCCGAGTTGGGCACCCTGCTCAGCAAAGAGTCTTCTTCTCTTTCTGACCTTCTCCCTCTCATTCTCTCTCTCTCAAATAAATAAAATAAAAATAAAATAAAAGGAAAAAAAGGCAAATATAAGAATAGATACTTCACAAAAATGATATCCAGGGACACCTGGGTGGCTCAGTGGGTTAAGCCTCTGCCTTCGGCTCAGATCATGATCTCAAGGTCCTGGAATCGAGCCCCGCATCTGACTCTCTGCTGAGCAGGGAACCTGCTTCCCCCTCTCTCTGCCTGCCTCTCTGCCTACTTGTGATCTCTCTCTCTGTCAAATAAATAAATAAAATCTTTAAAAGAAAATGATATCCAAATAAACATAAGAAAAGGGGCTCAATTTCCCCACCAATCAAGAAAACACAAATCAAAATCACAATAAGATGTTATTCCATGTCCAATAATTGAAAAAAAAAATTTAAGTCTAAAAAGCTTTGGCAAAGATATGGAGCAACTGGAATTCTCACACCCTATTTGGGAATATAAATATAACACAACCAATTTGAAAAACTGTGCCAATATCTAGTCAAGTTGGAAATATGTACCCCCTATGGCTCAGAAATTTCACTCCTAGGATATCCTTTTGAGATTTGAACCTTTATGTGCACCAGAATACACATAAAAGAATGTTCAGAGCTGTACCATTATAATTGTCCCAACCTAGAATCATCACAAATACCTATCAACAGTAAAACAAATCAATTAATTGTGGTATATTCATACAATAGAATATTATACAGCATACACCAGTGAAAATGAAGAAGCTACAGATACACAACATAACATGAATGAATCTGATAATTTTAAGTGGAAAATTACAAAAATAATACAAAATAATTCTATTCATGTAAAAATCAAAATAGGCAAAACAAATCCATATTTTTTAGGAATGCATATCCAGTGGTTAAATTAAAAGAGAAATTCACACACACACACACACAAAAATAAAAGAGAAATCCAAGAAAATAGTTACTATAAATAATAGGACAGTGGTTAATTATGGGGAGACAAAAGTGATTGTAACGGGCAAGGGTTATATTCAGGGAATTCTACAGTCCCAATAATGTTCTATTCTTTGACTCTAGTGGTGGTGATTACAAGATGTTAATAACTATTCGATTAAATGTATATATAAATTTTATAGACTTTTAAGTGTATAACTTTAAATTTTAATGAACTAAATTTTGAAATGGTCTTATATTTAACAAGAGATGTAATAGTGACAAGTTCAGAAAGGTCGTAATTCTAAGGATGATTAAAAGAGATTAAGAAAACATGCTATTGAATTCATTCAGGACTAACTCTGAATACCACAAAGAAAAAAGACAATTCTGTATCTGAGATGAATTACATTTAAATCTGTTTCAAGGCTGATGACTGGATTTCATTCTTTCATTTGAGACCTACCTTGTGTCTGGCACTGTGCCAAGGACTTAGGGTGCTGGGAAACTTAGTCCCATCTCTTAAGGCTTCTCTCAGCATTAGGACCCCCACTGACTTCTAATCTCTCTTGGGATAAAAGATTTAGCTATTTTATTGATTGGAATACAATGGGGTAGGGAGAATCTTGGTTCCAAATGTACAAATACAAAGGCATGCAAGAATTATCAGGTGCTAATCTGAGTATATGATAAAGTTCATGCCGCAACTGAGGAAATACAGAAAGAATACGAATACTAAATGTGTTCTTTTCCAAACATTAAGGAACATAAAAAAACAACCTTTATTTTTTTCCATTAGGTAAAAGGAAGACTGAAGAGGTCAGCAACAGGAATAGAAGCATGACCTGAGCTGTTTTTGAAAATGGAAGAAATAAAGATATAATTTACATTTTTTAGATTTTATTTATTTATTTGAGAGAGAGATAGTGAGAGAGAGCATGAGATGGGAGAAGGTCAGAGGGAGAAGCAGTCTCTCCATGGAGCTGGGAGCCCCATGCAGGACTCAATCCTAGGACTCTGGGATCATGACCTGAGACGAAGGCAGTTACTTAACCAACTGAGCCACCCAGGTGCCCTAAACATACAATTTAAATAAGACTTCTGCTTTTCACTTTTCAATAAAGGAAACCTATATCTATAAAGTGATATGATTTCTATTACTCAACTTGTTAACCCATTTTAAATTTCCAGACTTAGCTCTGAAAAAATAAAATTTACCCTTAAAAAGACAGGATTTGCTTTATCAGCTGGATTTTAAAAATTAAGGTACAAACTTCAAAAGTTGAAAAGAGAAGTTCCCAAGTTAGTATAGTTAGACTTTGAGATTCCAAGTATCTGTTTACAAATAAATTAAGCCTCACACACAGAGCCATTAATCTAATCTCAGCTCCTTACCTGGTTTACACAGCTTTCCCTGGTTAAAACTCCTATAATGTAGCAAAGCAATATTCTAAAGTGCAAAAAAGATTTGGTCAAGAACAGCAAAACAAACAAACAAAAAACACAACACTCTCATAAACATGAGCCCACCAGTAAGGAATTTTAGAATTACTTAGAAATAAAGAACTAGTAAGGAATTAAAAATTAATAAGAAATTAAAATAATAAATAGACCTGGTATCTGACTAGTACTCTCAGTTAATGCTCTCTTAAAATCTTTTTGAACATTCATAAAAATTAGATTTAAGTGACGCTCAGAAACATAAGGGTAACCATGTCCCAGGAAATAATTCTCAGTTATCAAAGCTCAAATTTTATAACTCTAACTTAGATAAAGCACGTTTTTTTGATAATCTGGTAATTGGACTGTCAAGTGATCTGGTGGTTTCTTAAAAATTAATGTTTGCTATCATAGTGTAACTTTCAGGTAGCTTTTATAGCAAAAAAACATGGGATCTAAAGACCTGAGTACCAAGTTCTGCCACCTATCAATTATGTAACCTTGATTAAATAATCAAACCTCTCTGAGGCTCACACAAACCAATCTTGCAAGACTTGAGAGCATATAAACAAAATAATACATGCAAATAATACTGCATGAGCTCTAAAAGTACAGGAAGCTCAGTTTTCTTAACATGTTATAAAAACTACTTTCAGCAAACTAATGCATATTTTTATTCTCTTTTTATTATGGAAAAATATAAATATACAAAAGTATAGTATAATGAGTTATATGTATTCTCACTTAGCTTCAACAGTTATCAACTCGTGGCTAATCTAGTTTTATTCGTACTCCACTCATTCTTTCTCTTCCTTTGTTATTTTGAAGCAAGTCCCAGACATCATATCACTAACATCCTAAGAGCTAAAATCCAATGGCTTCTTCTCAGTGAGTGCACAGGTATATGAAGTCAAACAGAGAGGTCTGAGCTAGGAATATGGATTTGAGGGTCACCAGTAATGAAATCAAGAGTTGAAGCTCTAGCTTTACATGGAGTTCAAATATCCATGCTTAAGAAACAAGAAAATAGATATTTTTGGTGCTCCCTCATTAAAAACATAAACAGACATGAAGTACAATTCTTACATCAAAAGAGAAACCCTATGGATTTTCAAAGGCCCACAGAACTTCTACATACTATGACTATAATTGCTTTTCTGCCTTAAAAAGTGTCCCTATATATTAATAGTCACTATTCTGAAGGATTTAACAAAATCCCTGAAACAGGCACAATAACTTATGTAACAAATTTACACACTGATATTGTAACCAAACCTAAATCCACTTTTCAAAGTATTTCAAAACATGTTGCTCCATATAAATTTTCTTTCCACTTTAAAGTTTTTATGTTTTATACTTTCTTTTCTATGTATATTTCACAATAAAAATTTTTAAGTAAACTTTAAAAAGAAAATTTGATTCCTACACTTAAATAACTATGACAGACGATAGTATATCTTATAAACATTCAGAGCTTTGAACATACATGAGAATATTTGCATACTAAAAATATTTTATAAGCTCTTTAGATAAATGCCGTTAAATAAGAGGCCATTATTCCTACACTTTCATTAATTTTAAGCCAACTACCAAAATCAGTTATGATTTATTTATATTCCACTTCAATCCTGAAAAAATTGTGACCCGAGTTCCTTAAATCTTAATTTTACAATCCACTTTAAAATAATTTTTAAAATTTTCTAGTTTCATAAGTTGTTCTATAAAGATTAACCTCTGAAAAATGAAGTATTTATGACTTTCAGAATAAAATGGAACTTTGTGTCTTTGATTATATTAGCCACCAAGTAAATTACCCAAAGAGAATAGGAGGTGTATAATTTTTAGAAACACAATAGCTTGTCAGTGTTTAAATTTTGATGGGTCACCATTGATTAAATCAGGCTAAGTCCTATTTGATTAGAAATAACTCCAAAATATTTTAAACCATAACCTTCTCTGAAGTAATAGTCCTAGAAACCTGAATGTACAATTCCATAATTAGTGAAATATGGGTGTTGGTTGTGTGCACACCATACACTATGGTGCTTTATTTTTTCCTAAGAAACAAAATCATGTATATTAAAAGCAGTTTCAACTTTGGCTATATTATGTAACTGCCATTTCACCTAAGTTACTGAAGAATTTTTGGAAAATATTTTTGATTTTCAAAAGCTTTTGAAAGACTGCACTTACCAAGTTCTAAGTAAAATCCAACTCCTTTTCAAAGCATGATTAAACAATCATTAGGTCAAAATGGCATGTTCCCCTCCCTCACAAAACAATCTCATTCTTTTTTCAGGTATCAGTAAATATCAACAGGATTAAGGCATAATTGCCTTTTCAGGAACAATTTACTAAAAATACAGCCAAAAAGCCAAAAATAAAACCTCTCCTTTTCAAAAAAGAATATTCCAGACACACACACATTTAATTAAAAAGGTTCTTTCTTAAAGATAATGGAGATGTTTTCTTGTTGCCAAATAAGAAATACGTTGTTATTATTTCGTATTCACCTTTTAGTTGGTTTTTACTTTAAGTTTTATATTGTTGAATAAAATATTCTTCAGTTAAACCTAAGGTATTTTTTTTCATTCTTGTTTTAGATATTAAAATGTATGGGGGAAGGGAAAGTGTGGAAAATATAGAATAACTTGTTGAGAATTTGATCGGTTTTCAATTAAGGAATTTCATAAAGATATCTTGTTGCTGTTCTTAAATTAATTCTGCATCAGAAGCCAAGTGATTTTTTTTTTGGTCTTGAATAGTAATGACACAGATTTTCTTTACCAATAATGTATATATTAACTACATTTAATATATCAGATACATTTCATTTCTGTATCTGAAGAAAACCTTAGTGCCTGTTAATGCTTAATTACATCAGTAACAATTCTGCCAGAGTAGTGAATTTATCATTTATTTTCACAATCGAAAAAAATCAGTTTATTTGTGAAACCGCTGTTTTGAACAAAATACATGAAAAAAAACCTAGTAATTTTCTTTTGACATAATAAATGAAACTACTGCTTTTTGCTCTCAATAATGTAGCAGACACGAATCTGTTGACATTCAGTGTCTTTTCACCTGTTTTTCCTCTCGCGTTAATAGTCTCTAACTTTAAGGATTTTTTTTTTCTCAAAAAGAATTGTTTTCACAATCTAGGGAAATGTCTCCATATATTCTCAGTAGCTACTGAATATTGAAAAGTTCTACAACAAACGAGGTTACTTTACTGAATCATTTCAGAGCTTCAGTAAATTAATGCGGTGCTCTCAAGATGGCTTTACGTTTTAAAATTCTTTAAAAATCGCAGATATGAGTTATCCTTTACCCACACAGCACCTCACACTTGTCCGCGTAATGGTAAACTTTTCACGACTGGGGTCGGAGCAGAGAATACACGCTATGGGTAAAAACCACGAAGATTTCGTTGAGCACTCCACGAAAAAAAAATGTTGGCATCTTAACATTGCTAAATGTTCTGAAGTTGCTAAATCTCCTTAAATTGCTTCACTTGTGTCACGAACATCAAAACCAAACCAGACAAACCTCTCTTCCCGGGGCAGAGGGACGAGCTGAGGACGGTTCTGCCCATTAACAGGTGGCGGGCCGGGAGGGGCCTTCGGCGTTCCCCGCCGCCGCAGCGGTCGCCGCCACCACCGCCTCCCGGGGACGCTCCGCCGGCGAGGGCGCCCTCACCTCACTGCACCTGGGGCCGCCCCCACCGCGGCCACGCACTCACCCCGCTCCCCCAAGCTCCCGCGTCCTGAGGGCCTGCGGTGCCCTAGCGCCTTCATGGCTCCTGGTTTCCACCGGGCATCACGGGGCCTCAGCACAGGCGGGAGGCCCTGGGAAAAGCACGTGCCTCTTTTCGAAGCTTCGTCCCCCGAGCGGGAACTCCCGCCGGGCCTCCGAGCGCCTGGCCACCCGTTCCCGTCTGCCGAAGTACGCAGGCGCCGAAGCTTCTAGACGCCGCCGAGTGGCCGGGCCGCGGGGACGCGGACCTACCCACCAGCAACCACCGCCCGAAGTGTGAAGTTCTGGAGCGTCCCAGGCCAAGCGGGACAAACTAACACATGCGACGAAACTGAGGCCAGGGGGTTGAGTACCTTGCTCCGGAGGCCACACAGTTGTCCGAGCAGGCGCAAAGCCGGGTCTCCTGGTTTCTTTCCACCGAACAGCCAAGAGGATCGCTAGGCGTCCCCCCCAGAACCCGCCTTAGAGCTGCGGGTGGGGGCAGCCTAGCACCTGGGCCTCTAGTGGCACTGGCAGCTGCTGCGTGAGCGGAGGCGGCCTGGGGCGGCACGGGCAGGGTCGGCTGTGGAGAGCGCCTGGGAAGCCCTCCAGCAGTGGTGCCCAGGCCCGTGCAGCGCGGACTGCAAGCCTCTTGGCTCCGGCCACCCTCCCAGCCTCTCCGGCACGTGCGGGCCCCGCACCCGAGGGGCCACGGCGGTCCCCGGGCGGTTCGGCCTTGGCTCCGCCTTTAACTGGAGGCGCTGCCCAAGGCGGAGCCCGCGCGGGGGCGGCTCAGCCCTGCGCGTGGGGTCTTCCTGCGGGGGCGGCGCCGGCGGGCCGGGCTCAGCCGGGCTCAGCCGGGCTGGGGCTGCGCCCTCCCGCGAGCCTTGGCTGAGTCGGGGATAATGGGTTTGCTGGAGTAGGAAGGCTCAGTGCGCCTGAGTCGGGCCTACGGAGTCCAGGGGGCGAGGACGCGGCCGAAAAGGCTTTTCTACCACCGGAGCTCGCAGCCCTAAGACCTTGCTCCGCGCGGGACCCCGAGGGAGGGGTCGTTCTCCAAACCCGGCCTCACGCTGGGTTCTCAGGTCTCACACGGGATAAAAAGAATAGGGTGTGTTGGTCACTTCGCAGGAAACTTTTCGTTGTTTCCTTATTTCCTTCCCGCCCGTGGACAAGTTGAGCAGCTTCTCGGCCTTACACCCCGGAGATTTCAGGCCAAACAATCTGGACAGCTCCGGCTCTGGGTTTTCTGGAGGAATAGACCCACCCCTTTCCCACCTCTTTCCTGGTCTCTCAGGGCAAGATGGAACCGTCCTTTGCGACCCCCTGCTTCAAGTGGGGAGTCTTCTTCCCCTGCCAAAGTGAAACGCGTCCTTGTCGACTTTTCTAGATTTTATGTTTGCGTTTTAAAGAAACTTCACAATACGCAAAAGGTAACTTGGCTACTTCTGGCAAGGGCCTGAGGGTTTAGAGGGACATCTTAGCACGTGCAAGAAATGACTCGGGTCCCCTAGCCGCCGTGAAGCCACCCGGGACAGCTCAGCAGAAAGGAAGGTTGTCTGCTGCCAAAATGCAGGACACGGATCGGTTTTTTGTCGTTTTGTTTTCTTTTCCTTTTTGGCTCAGCTCTGAAAGCATTACAGAGCTATCCTTTCCCGCCTCCGACCCTCTTCCCCTCCCCCTCTTCTGTCTGGTGCAGGCAATTAGGGTGAAGAAATCAGTGCCAGGTTCCTGCCTCTGAAGAGAAAGGAATTGCTTCGGGAATTGAGTCCTGACACCTGTCTCTGTCCTGGATGGCGAGAGGGGATGCGGGGTCAAAACGCCTGGGGGAAGAGGCCAAGCCGACCGGGAGGGCGGGACACTCCCTAAGAGAACGTTCTCTGGAGATGCCTCTTGCCACCTCCTCCCTCCTTATCGTTTGGCCTCCTGCTTCACACAGGTCATTAACACTCGGGGGTATTAACACGGGAGTTTCCCTCCTTTTAGGCTCCCCGAGACCAGGACCTGGGGCTGGAATCAGAAGAGCGACACTGACAAGCCGTTCGTTAATTTGCATTTATTTTCGGGAAATAATGTAGATAAAGGGGGGGGAGGGGACTGCCTTACATTTCAACAAGTAATTTGTGATCTTCACATCGGACAAATCAAATTTACAAATTACTTTCCCACCTACTGGACGAAAAGGCCAAAGCCGAAACTGATACACTGGAGCGGGCTCTCCGCAGATTTCGGAGAATGAAGGTGCACTAAAAACTCACTAGACAAAACAGGGTTGCTTAAAGAGAGAGAAGCCGACACAGGAATTGGAACTAGGGTTTGGGGCCTGGATCGGTTTGTTTGTTTTTCCATAATGCCGTATTTTTGTTTGTTTTTTTGTTTTCTTTTGTGATTGGTCTCTAAACCGGAACTGCTACTCTCTGCTTCGACCTGGTGAAGGGATCAGTCCTACGTCCCCACCCAGCCTAGCCCCCTCCCCTGTACCCTGACTTGGCTGTTTCCTCCACACTCTCGGACCCTCCCGACCCTCCGCGCCCAGCTTCCTGGAACCAAAAAGGTTCACTTTAATAAATACACAGAGGGAGAAGGTGTGAGAGGGCAGGTCAGCTTTGCAACAACTGAAAAAATAAAAGCGCCACCGTTTAAGGAAGAGAGGAAGGGGGACAGAGGGAAAATATTTTTTGCTTTTGTTTTATATATATGTGTGTATATATATGTATATATATGCTGTATATATCTTAAAGTTCTATTTCCTGGGCGCTAAGACGAGATATGTTCAGTTCAACCAACAGCAACTAAAAAGTTTAAGTGGTCCCTGGAACGGACCCGACTATGTACAGCATTCCCGCCGAGGCGGAAGATTGAGCCAGTTCTACGCAGGGCGGGGCTGTGCGCGAGAGGCCAGGGGCGCTCCTCCCTCGGGCCCTGTCCCAGCGCACCCCGCTGGGGAGGAGAAAGCGCCGGGAAGGTCTGGCCTGCAGGCGGGGAGCGGGGCCGAGGGCAGCTGAAGGAGCGGTAGTCTGCAAGCGGGAAACAGTGGCTGTTTTGATTTGGGGTGGAGTGTGGGTTCACTCCAATGGGCAGACACATGCCAGTTAGTGATTCCAATGTCCAGAAAGAATAAATAAAAGTATAGGGCTCAAACAGCGAGTTAGAGCAAAGAGCCTCCGAAGGCTGCAAGTGCATAACAACTGCCCAGAAAGAAAGACTGGAGGAGAGTGGCTTAGGAGTTCGTTAGGAGTTGAGGAGGAGAGCACCCAGCTCTCCCCATATAGAACTGCGGGCCAAGCCGAGGCACCGGTCCCCTCATCCAAGGGGTGGGCGGGTCTGCACATCCCCCAAACAAGTGGCAGAAGGATGAGGGCGGCAGTGCAGGCAAAGGGCATCTTTTAGGGGCATGATAATTCAGGTCTGCAGAAGCCGAGGCAAAGGCGGGCGGTGCAGCAGCAGCAACAGGACGGGGACCACGGAGGGCGCAGGTAGTTGCGTTTCTTCTCCTCTTCCTTCCATTCCTGGGCTCACAAGACCTGGAACCGCCACGAGGCTTGGTCCTTATAGTCCAGACAGTCGGGCGAATTGAAGTTGAGTTTCCAAGCAGAGGAAGCAGCGGCGGCGCCAGGCTCCTTGTAATCCAAGCAGTCGGCAGAGTTGAAGGCGAGCCCTGAGCCGCCGTAACCCTGGTGGTGATGGTGATGATGGTGGTGATGGTGGCCTGAGGACTGGCTCAACGGGTGGTGCGCATGCGGGTGGTGGTGATGGTGGCCGGCCATCGAGGAAGGTGCCATAGGGCTGAGCTGGTGCGGGTGGTGATGCGAGTGCATGGGCGCTAGATAGGAGCTGCAGTCCACACCGCCAAAGTAGGAAGAGGAGGGCGCGGGGTAGCCCTGCCCATAACTGCCGCCCTGGCTGTAGGACATGGGATAAGAGGCTGCGGCCGAGGCAGCGCCTGCGGCAACCGAGCGCTGCATGCACGAGGCGTTGCTAGGCGCGGCCAGTGGCTCGGGCACTGACACCGACGCGGGCGCTGAGCCTGGCGAGATGGAAGCCGGACTCCAGATGGATGAGGCAGCCGGCGTACTCAATGACGACGGGACTGCCACCGCCGGGTTCCCGCCCAGGCCTGCAGCCGCTGCCGCCGCTGGGTTGGCAGAGGCGCTGGATCCCGAGCTAGAGGACGAGGCGGAGCTGGACACAGCGGGCGGCGTGAACTGGCCGCTGCTTTCCGAGCCCGAGCTCTCCCGCACCGGAGACGACTTTTTCTTGGCTGGGCGGCTCTTGGTCCCGCTCCCGCTCTGCTGCTGCTGGCGGCATTTGGCACGGCGATTCTTGAACCAGACCTGCAGTGGTCGAATGGGGAAGAGAGTGTTAGGGGGGTGAGTTGAGCTTGCGGCTCCCCCGCCTTTTGTACCCACTACCCGTCCTAGGGTCTCTCCTCTCTCTCCTACCGAGACCTCCGCCCCTCCCCATCTCCGGCCAGGCCAGCCCACGTCCGTGGTCCCAGCTCCCCCACCCTCCCCCATTCCTCAGACCAAAGATCCTCCTCTGGCAAATTAGGGATGTGCACCTCCCCTCCCCCAGCGCAACTCTGCCCTAGGGCGGAACATTTGCGTCTGTCCAGCCAGAAGTTCAGCCATCTCTAAACTGCTGCCGTTGGCTGCTTCCCAACAACCTCGTGTATGCTTGGAGGCCCTGTCTTCTATGAATAGATCAGACGAAACTGTGGAGAGGAACGAAGGAGACCGCAGAGCACAGGACAGTCACCAAGTCTGAGATGGGAGCCAGTCGGCCCCTGGAGGCCTCGCGCTGGGCAAGGCCAGGAGGCCGAACAGAGGCAGTACACTTGGGGTACTAGGGAAGGAAGCCTGAGCAGAATTTCGTTGGGCTTCTTGGCTCCAAGTGGGAAACCAAATGGGGCAAAGTTCTCACTCCTCCTGGAGGACCCCGGTACATGGCAGAACATTCCTGGTTTTTTCTCGAGCCTCGGGCGGAAGAAGACGAGATAAAGGCTCTTGAGAAGAGTTCTGAGTTATAATCCAAACAGTATTTTTATCGCAAAAACCAGAAACAGCAAAGCCGGTAGCCGGGTTTTGCGATCGGCATCCTCTCTGGGCAAAGGAAGAATCTAATCACACCGGCGCCACCCATGGAGTGCACTCGGACAGGGAACCGGGCTCTGGCCAAGCTCCACTCTTCCATTTCCAGGATCCCCGGGATGCAGGGCAAAAGCAGAGGCAGGATTCAAGACCCGGAAGAAAGCTGCCAAATCCTGGAATGGCCGAAGAAGCAGGGGCAAGTGTCGGGCCCTCTAGGCACTTTAGCTTGTTCCCCCTAAATTCTTAAAAGGACTTTCAATACCGAAGGCGCCCTGGGACCAAGGGCCGAATCCAGTTACAAAAGCTAGTTACTTTAACTTTGCCCCTCTCCCAGGCCCGGGCTGAGCGCTAGGGGGAGTCTGAGAGGGGCTGCCCAGTCGGTAGGCCCGCCCCACACCAGACCACCCTTCCCTGGCCCTCTCCAACCATACCCAGGGCCCCTACCCTGACCCTGGAGCCCGGGGCACGCGCACCTGGACTCTGGACTCCGGCAGATTGATCTTGAGCGCCACCTCCTCGCGCATGAAGATGTCAGGGTAGCGAGTCTTGGCGAAGAGCGCCTCGAGCACGTCCAGCTGGGAGCGTGTAAAGGTGGTGCGCTCCCGCCGCTGCTTCCGCGGGGTGGCTGAGGGGACACGCGGGGGCGCCTCGGGTCAGCGGTGGCCACGCGGACCCCCGCTAGAGGACGCAGACAGGCCCCCGTCAGGCCCTGTGCGAGGCCGTTGTGAAAGACAGCCGATCTCCAAGCGAAAGAAAACTCCCCCGGAAGGCCGAGCCTGAGAGGCCACAGGTGGGAGAAAGTGCGTGTGTGCGACTGGGAACCAGTGTCTTCCAGACTCTAGAGTTGCCCCTTTCCCTTCCTCTCAGAGGTTAAGCAAGGCAAAGAAGTTATACAATCTCCCTTCTTTTCTTTCACCACCTCCCCCCGCCCCAAATCATCCTTCGGCTGAAGCATGGTAAGGGGTGCACAGAAAAACCACCTGGAAAACACTTTCCGTAGGAATAAATGAAGGTGAAGGAGTAGGAGCTGGCGGGGGGGGGGGGGGGGGGGCTACAATTCGTCTCAAGCCTTTCACATTTCACATTCGCAGTGCAAAAGCTGCTGCAGACCAACAATGGAGAGGACAGATTAATTAGGGAGGAAGAATCCCTCTTCTTTATCTCTTGGCCCTTCCTGTCAGGGCCTAGAGAGTATCCAGATTCCTCATTCAATATTGGGGGAAAGGAACAGACACACACACCCCAAAAATGCCACGCATGAGAAACAAATCCATGGGTAAATGCACTCTGTGCTGCTGGTGTGACCACAGCAAGAGACAGGTTACCGTGTGGTCAGGCTGGGAAGGCATACCTTGCACGACTTCACTGGCTTGGCCCAAGTCACCCACCAGCGGCTGCCCCCTGAGCCTGCAACGTGCAGTGCATTGTAGGCAGACTAGCCAGCCGGCTCCCTGGGCCTGCTCAGCCACAAAGTGCATGCCCAAACTCGAGAGTCTGGGGTCCCCAAAATTTGCACGGCCTGGGAACAGGGGCCACTGCTCACCTGGGTAGCCCACGGAAGGATGTAGGAGGTCCATGGCTGGCCCAGCCAGGCCCAGTCCGTTCATGCCATATGGGGGTTGTTTGAGGTAAGACATCATGCTAACAGACGGGTGGAGGCGCCCGGACGGATCCAGGGGGCCGGGGCCAGGCGCAGTGCGGGGCTCCCACTGCGCAGTCCTTCAAGTTCTGTTCCTTCTGGGGGCCCGGCCTATGGAGACAGGAGACACATGTAAACAGTGATTGAGAGCCATCTCGGCTACCTGGTCTCATCTGGGATGGGGAGAAACGCAGGCTTATGGAAACTTAGCAGGGCGGTCAATTCCGCTCTACAAGGCCTTAGCCCAAAGACCACAGCTTCTTTTGAAAAGTAAGCTTTTCTGGATCGTCATTGCCTCTTTTCAGGCTTGGAATGGGTAAAAGACACTCATAGGGCGTCGCTAGGAGTGAGGAGAGGTTAAAAGCAGGGCCAAGGGGGAAAGGTGGAAGCCTGCAAGATGGAGTGCACAAGGTCCCAAGTCTAGGCAAAATTCTGGTCTGGTAGGAGCCGGCCTCAACACTGCAAAAGCAAACGTTTACTCGGGCCAGTGAGGCAGCCTGCCCAGGGCATAAAGGGGTTGTTTCGTTTTGTTTGAAAGCGGGATGGAAAGGTAGAGACTCCAGAGAGCTAAGATGAGGCACTGCTGGGGGTCTAGCAGCACCTGGGCCTCTCTGGGACACACTGCCTACTTAGGAGAGCATATTCCTTCCCAGGTCTCCGCCACTGGGTCTGGGCCCCAGAGACCACAGCCACCCCTCCAGTTAACTTTCTCAGTGCCCAGCCGCTGAAAGATTGCTCACCGGAATCCCACCACACCTGAACCGCAGTTACAGGCCCTGGGCCCGCAGAGGCGGCCAGAAGACGCAGAAGGGGCCACGGTAGAGGTGGCGGCTCTAAGACGCCGCGGGAGGTCAGGGGCGCCTCGCCACAGCCGCGCAAGCCCTTCTTCGCGAATGCGAGCGGGTCCTTCTTTCTGCAGGGTCCTGGTTGCGGACAGTGTCGTCCTGGCGGAGGCTGAAAGGTGACCCGCCCAGCGCCCCAAAGGGTCTCACAGATTTGGGAGGCCTGAGTGCAGCGTTCCCGTGTGCTCCCTTCCTATGCTACTAGATGAACCCGCAGCCCCAACACCCTATGGAGACTAGACAACTAGGCCTCGGCGGCGTAGCTCACGCTGACCGGGACCGGAAGGTCGAAGCCTCGCTTCCCCGGTTGTCTCCAATCTGAGGCGTTATTCTCAGGCGTAGAAAGTGGAGCTGGGGAAGTGCGGCCGGGGCCCCAGGAGACCTATCGCTTCACCCCGCGTCGCGGGAATTCAAAGCAGGCCCGGGGCCCGGGCTAGGGAGTTCAAGGAGAGCAGTTAGAGCTAAAGAAGTCTCCAGCTCCAATCCTCCAGGACCTAGGATCTGGGCTGGGGCAACACAGTTTGCTGGGAAGGAGACGAAAAGGAAGCAGCCGGGGCTCTAGAGCCGAAAGAGAAGAGGACGTCAAGCCGAGGCGCCTCTGCTAGGCTGCAGCGTGAGTTTTCAAAGACTTTCTTCAAACTTAGCACTTGGGCTCGGTTACTTCGGAGGAGGCGGGGGGAGGAGGCGCGGGGCCGAAGCAGAGATCTGGGGTCTTCCGCGCACCCCGAGGGAAGCGAGGCCGCCCCCCCAGCCCCGCCCACCTGCTGGGGACCTGGGAAGCCGCGACCCATGTGAGGAAGGGGAGGTAAGAACGACCAACGCGCTCCCGGAGTCCAGGGCGTCCCCGCGGCGTTCTCCTTACCTGCCCTCAGCTGCCGGGGCCGCTCACCATCTACCTCGCGCCCTCACACAGACCCGAGGGACAGCCAACCTGCAAAACAGAGCGGCACAGGAATTACTCGCCGGGCCGGACGGTTGGTCTAGGATCCCCGGATTTCTTTCTTTCCCCAACTTCCCTCCCTCCTCTCTTTCTTTCCAGTGGCTTTGTGCGTGTCCCTCCAGGTTTCACTTTATTGCACAGACACTTTGTTTGCAAAGCCCTACGCGTTCCCGAGACACTACCTCGCCCGGGACCGCGCCGAGGGGCCGCAAAGGTTGGGTGGGGGTGAAAGGGGCAGAGTTGGGAGGTGGCTCGCGGTTGCAGTTGCATTCCCGATACAACGTGGAGGCGGTGGGGGCTAGGGAAGTCCTGCAGAGGCACTTTGCAAACTAAATAAATCAAGCGATTTACCTTGTCGGAGTGGCTTGTCTTGCCGGGTTGTTTAGGTGATTGGAAATGTAGCCTGATGAAGATTGATCACCTTTCTACTGCCCTCCCCGGGTATGTGAACGCGAGGTGAGTGCGTAACGGGGCTATGCTGCCAATCCCCGGCCCCGCGCGGGCTGAGTGACAGGGAGCCGGGCAATGGCAGCACGAGCCGGGGGTTACCTCCGCGCGCCCCCGCCCTCCTCCGCCCCCTGCACCCCGCCCTCACCGCCCGCCCGCCCCGCCCCGGTCGCGCGCTAACTCCAGGGCTTGGCTGACAAACGCCGCGCAGAGCTAGGCGAAGACAGCGAACGCAGCGCCAGAGCCCTGTCCGCAGAGGGGGACGCCAGTCCCGAGGCCGTCCCGGGGTCCCCGCCCTTCCCTCGCCCTTTCGGCGCCCGTGAGGGAGTGGCAGAGAGGAGACGAGGTGCTGGAAAACCGGTTCCCTCGCTCCCCTGTGCGCCACTCGGCTGGGCGGCCCGGCTGTGGGCTCGAGGACTTCGGAGCCGCGGGCTGGAGTGGAGGGGGCCCCCGGCCCCTCTCGCGGCGCCGCGGGCCCCAGCTTCTTCTTTCACCGCGCCACCACCTGCAGACGGACGCCGCGGGCGGCTCGTGCTGGCACAGGCTACTTTGTCGAGCGCAGGAGCGGCTCTGGGTGCGCAGATCCCGCCTCGGCGCCTCGGGACTCCCGCGCCCGGGAACAGCACCCGCTGGGGAGGCACCGCCACATACCTGCTCCTCGGCGTCTCCTGGGGTTCACAGTCCCCACGAAGGGTGTTTGCAAATCTTAAATGCTTCTTCTCAAATGTTGGAGCTCAGCGTCTCCTATCCCTAACACACACTCTTCTTCTGAATCTAAAGATTTTAATGGGAAACTTTCTCTTTCACACTCAGTCTCTGTCTCCTTCCCGGGCTCCTTCTACCAGGGATAATCTGGCGGAAAACGTGGCCACAGACCCCTGCCCTCAATTTCTTTCTCACACACTGCGGAAGGAGCCTTCTTGGGGCGATTTCCCCGGATTGTTCGTACTGGCGAAGCCCATTTCCCAGCCGAACAAACTTCTCAACCCCGTGTACCTGGTGGACTTTTCAAAGAGCCAAAAATAAAAATTAAAAAAAAAAAATGTTTTCGCCCCAACCCTGAGCAAGGCGATTCTTGTAAGTGGCACCTCCTTCTGAATATTAGGCACCACTTTACTCCCTTTCGAGGAATTCCTACTCCTTTTTCCTAATCCCCCTCCCCTCCATCCCAACGCGCGGAGTGAAAAGTTTGAACAGGAGTAAGTGTGAGGGTGAGTCAAGGAGCCGCCGGGCGCAGCGCGGTGGGGAGCGCCAGCGCTGCCGGGGCCGCGAGGTCGGGCACCTAGAGCGGACTGGGTTCTGGACAAGGAGGAGGAGGAGAAGGAAGGGGGAGCCCGCTGAGTGAAAAGGGGCCGCGGCCGCCGCTCATCAAAGTGCTTCCCCCTCCCCCAAGCGACACTTTCCTTTGGAGTCCGAATAAAATACGGTAACAGAATATGATGGAGGGCACACTGTTTCCTTAACTGCTTCTCAAAGGACCCGGGAGATCTTCTTAGGACCTTTAATAAGGCTTTGGTCGGTTCTTTTGTTGATCTCTCAAAATCAACTCCTTCTAATTGAAGTTGGAGCTGAAAGCGAGCTAATGTTCAAAGAAAGTGGCCGCCAGACCAACGAAATTACATTTTTTTTTTTTTTTGGACGATGAGGGAACATCTAATCAAAGGGGCAAAGGAGGAGGGGTGAGAGTGGGGGAGTATGAAGGAGAAAAGGAGGTTTTACAAGATCCTTCTCTGGTTCACAAAAGTCAGCGACACGGGCGCTTCTCTCCAGAACAAAGACACCGCAGCCCATTCACAAAAGGGAAAGAAAGACACACAGAGAGAGAAAAAACTATAAAAGAACGAGAGAAAAGGAAAAAAACACGAGAGAGAAAAAGCTTTAACAGGAAAAGAAACTGCGCAGAGCGCAGCGCTGACCCGGGCGAGGACACAACTTAGGCTCTCGCAGAGGCCCCCGCGGGGAGTAGCCCGCGAGGCCCGCGGCTCAGGGCCCCTGCGACGGTGCAGAGGTTTAAAGAAAGAAATGGAATACACCCCGCCTCCAGTTCTGGGGAAAGGCGCGGGCAGGAGGGTACTAGTTTTTTGGGGAAGACTAGGCGGGCGCCCAGGAGTGCGCTGCAGCAGCGTCTGCGTCCCCAGACCGCGCAGCCCAGCCCAGGCCTGCGCGCTCTGTGCCTGGGTGTAGCCCTCTGCTGCCGAGGTGTATGCCCTAATCCTAGCCCCGCAACCTCTCGCACTCCTGCCTGCTGCGGGCCCTATTTCGCCTGCAGCTGCAGAGCCCGGCCGAGGTCCGGCGCTGCGAGGTGGGGCCGCTGTACGCGCTGGAATGTGCTCTGACGGTCCCCAGGGCCCGCCACGCGGTAGTCCGGCGCTCTCGCTTCCAGATGCTGCCACGGTCTCGGGGAAGTTGGGAGGTATCAAGTAGCATAGCCCCCCCCCCCATGAAAGTATTTATCTAATCCTAAATTGCAGGCGAATTTTCTTAATGCTCAACCCATAAAACCCCAGGATTAAGAAAAGAGAGGAAGAGGGAGGAGTGTAGAGAGGAAGAGAGACTGAGATGAAAGTTTCTTGTACGCGGCGTGGAGGACTGAGGCGGCCGTCGCTAGGCAAATG
Organism: Mustela nivalis; assembly: GCF_964662115.1. NCBI lineage: Eukaryota > Metazoa > Chordata > Mammalia > Carnivora > Mustelidae > Mustela > Mustela nivalis. The sequence goes on from NC_139027.1 coordinate 58,859,471, forward strand.
TCCAGGTGGGAGACGCTGGGCCAGAAGCCGCGACTGTTCCAACAACGGCCGCAGGGCAGGGAGGGGGAAGTGGGGGCCTCACCGAGGGAGAGCACGTCCACCCAGTTCAAGGCCCCCGACCCGGGGAGAAGGGCGTGGGAGCTGGGCCCTGGGACCCGGATCCAGCACCCAGGTGACCTCGAGGCCGGGCCAGACTCCGGGGGACACTTGGGAGAGGGGGAGGGGTTTGGCGTCCGGGTCGTGGGATTCTGGCCAGGGGCGGAAGTTCTGCACCGGCCCGCGGGCTGTGCCCAAGCCAGCAGGCTGCCAACGCTCCTCCTCCTCAGCGACCCCTGGGCCCACAGTTTCTTTTCCCGCAGCGCGGGCTTTCTGGTTCCGGGCCTCTCCGCACGCTGGGCTTGCGCCTGCGCTCGGCGGGCAGCCTCTGGGCACAACGCGACGAAATCCGGACGCGGCGCCTTCGCCGCGGGCCTGACCCTCCTAGTCCCGGGGGTCGGCGCTCCGCCGCCGCTGCGGGGCGTGCGGGCGCCACGGAGCAGCCCAAATGGAAACCCCGCGGGGCTCGGGACTGGGGCAGGAGGAACAGCAAGTGTGGGGCTAGGGAACGTCTGTCACTTGACAGGTCGGGAGCGGCCGTGGGGAGCCGTCTCTCCGCGAGGCTCCTCGGGAGGGAAGGTTCCCCGAATCCAGCGTAAAAGGGATGGTGATGCTGGCCGTCCAAGCCCCAGGCAGCTTGGGTTTCGTCTGCCCGCTTCCCTTGGGGTTCGAGTGGGGTTCTGAGAGCTTCCCCCGGAGAGCGGCAGCCGGCTCCGCTCTCCTGCGTGAATGAACAGGACAAATACTCAATTTCCTTTACTTCTGTAACTTTTCAGTAACTTCTTAAAATCCTTTTCATGAAGAAATCTACCGTAGCAAGTTTTATCATTTTGAAAGACTGTCATTTGAAGGTAGCTGCATACTTTTCGAACGGAATTTGTGTATTTGTGTCTAAATGTACATATATGTATGTGTGTGTACGTTTATTTTGATCTAGGCTAAAGTATAAACGCTAGTGGACTGTTTTCTGTCTCTAGACTTGTTGAACGAGCTTTCTTTGTTTCAAACACTTCTGTAGAGGAGTGATGGTAACTACTATCAAATCGCCAGTTTTTTTCTGTAGCCTAGAACTTATTAAAAGTTCTCTTTCCTTCATCTCATACATACACACCTGCACACATTTATCCTCCTCGCCAACAATAATCATCTTCCTTTCACTTCAGTACCTGCAGACTTTCGAGTTATCAGAAATCATAATTTTTCCTCATAAGTGCAACATTAACAATTGAAAATAATGTGGAAAATTCATCAAGATATTAGCAGTTTTCAGTGCTGTGGAATCACAAATTTCCTCAAATCTTTAACAACAGAGAGGGCCCTTTACAGAAAAAGATAGTTTACACTGCTTCATCACATTTTATGAAAATACGACTAACTGCTTTTCAGTTCGCATTCGTGTGTCAGCAGGGCTCTCTCGGGATGGTGTAAACTTACTCAGCTCCAAATACAGCCTAGTATCCTGCTCTGAATTCAAGAGAACCATTTTTTTCAACATGAAAAGTCTTATGGATACAGGAACTTCTCAAACCAGTGTCAAGTTTTCATTATAAGGAAGTAGCAGCAGTGGTTAAGGTAAGAAAGTTTCTGCTTTTATTGAAAATTTATATATGACTCAGTATTGTAATAAATAAACAGAAAACCATTTTCACAAAAAAATGACAGTGCTATGCTAGAGAAGAAAATATTAATTGGGGGATTTACTCATAGTGGCAAGACAGACTTTTATCAATACAGAATAAATATTAACAGCATTCTTGAGCCAATGTTCAGACCCAGCAAAATGTAGGAACCAAGCTAGATGTAATAAATAATTATCTGGAGAAAAAGATGGCGCATTCTCAGATGATAAGACCGTCTTTGTAAACTGATGCATGTCAATTAGTCCCATCCTCATAGCTCACCTTCAAATCACAGGACTGTCTCAGCCTACATTAAAAGGCCATCCTCTAAGGAAAACAGAGGACAGGAACTCTATTATCCTTACAGTGAAATGCAAAACAACTGCAGAAAATCCCACTGGTAAATAGAACACAGTTTAATAAGTAGATTGAGTATGATCTAACTATAAAATTTAGGTAACAGAGTCAAGTGTTACATATGGCAGGACTGGAAAAATCATTCATGACATTTTTCTTACCCCCCACATACCCCCCCACCATTATGCTATCAACAACAACAAGAACAACAACAACAACAACAACAAAAATGTTCCAAATTTTCCTCCCATCAAAAGCTGAGGGGAAATAATGAGGGAAGGGTTTTTTTTTCTTTCTTCTTTGAGCACTCTCTTGAATACTCTTAATACCAATCACTCACAAGGTATCTGTGCAAATTTATTTCACATGATTACAAGGAAATTAACAACTCACACACAAAAAAAATATCCTTAAACAAAGCTCTTTTGGAGTTCTATTATCCAGAAAGGAGGGAGGAAAAGGGGTGGTGGTAGTCATAAAGAAGTACAATCCAGCCCCCCAAAATGTTAAAAGTTTTACATCAACAACGAGTCTGACATTTTCTAGTCTGGGGACCCAAGAGTAAAATGTTGGGAGACTCTGGTCCGGTGCTATTGAAGAACACATTTCTCTTCTTTCTTGGCCATCTTGCCTTTGTTTTGTTCCAGAGTTCGCTCCAAATGCTCATCTTCTTCTTCAGCCCTAGAAGTCAAACAGGAAACAAATTTATTTTTCTTCGTGGAGGGCAAAGCCACAGTCTCCTCTCAGGTCGCAATCCGAGCCCCAGCAGGAATGAGGCTGCTGGGGCCAGCGGGGGTGGGGGGGTGGGGGGGTGGGGGGGGGTTGCCCCGGGGCCCCACGGAGACCTCTGGACTGAACTTCCCGAAAACTTCATGGCCCCTCAGCTGGTGGCAGAGACTCGAACCCCACCCCCCCACCCCACGGACGACTCACTGCTTCTCCTGCGCGTCCAGGTCCCTGACGAGCGCGTCGCGCTTGTTCACCAGGGCCACCAGCTCGTCCAGCAGGAGTTGCTCGCGTCGCTTCTGGGCCTCCGTCTTCTGCCAGTCTGCAGGGGACGGGAGGCTCGTTACCCACCCGCAGAGCCTCGGCACACCCTCCCGCCCCCCTCTTTCCAATTTCCTTGTATCTCTCCGCAAACCATATTAGAGAGCCACTAGATAGTGTTTTAAGGGGAGTCTGGCCATCGTGATGAGCATTTCACCCTAAAACCTAACTTTCTAAACCTTTCCCGCAGATGGGCTCGGCTACCGCTGGGCTGGAACCTGCAAGAGACCAGGTGTGAGCCGGTGGGCAGCCGGAGGTGCGCACCTGATTCTGCCAAAGTGGGGGGAGGGAGAGTTAGAGGCCCAGAAAAGAACGGCCGGAGACTTGGTGGTGGGGGAAGTGGGCAAATGAGGGGGCGGGAAGTAGAGATAGGCGATAAAAATCACTCAGAAAAGGCTAGAGAATCTGCTTGAGAACCTTTCCTCCTCCCCCACCCCCATGCTCACCCCATACAGCCCATTCTTCGCTAATTTCCTCTTCGCTCTATTTTAGCAGTTGGATGTATCTCACACTGGGCGCCATATGCTTCACAATAACTTTAAAAGTAGTGAATCGGCTAATTAGCATTTTTCTTTGAAGTAAAAAATAAATTTGCTCTGCAATATTACACTGCAGCTCTCGATCGCATCACAGCCAGTTTTCTTTTGGAGAGGTTTGCTGGGTGGTTTAAAATCAAAGCACTTCTGCAAAGGAAAAATTACATATTTCTTTTTGAAACCCCACGTTAAGGGTTGGAAAATCCGATGGCCAGTGCTCTTTCCATGCGTATGGGCAGGGTTTTTTGAAGGTTTTAGGACCCAATAATATATTTGCTAATCGTCGCTGGTCTGATAATTTCCTTAAGATGAGCAGCAGTTTCGTTTAATAAAAACAGGACCAAATCGAACATTTAAAGCACTTTTAAAACCAATGCCAACTGCTCTTTGGCCAGACTGTAAGGGCTTGTAGCTGTCAATCAACCCCCAGTCTACCCCGCCTCCCTCATTAGGAAGGTAAACAATGAAAAGAAGAAGTAGATGATGAGGCAGATAGCAGAACAAATGAGGACCTGGAGGGAAACAGGACACCAGCTTTAAAAAAAAAAAAAAAAAACCGGGGCCACTGACTCATGCAGCCCCCTCCCCCAGCAAATGCACTTTCCAAAAAACAGAGGAGTGCAATCCTTTCGGGTTTCTCTCTTCTCTCTCCATTGCCCTGGGCAATCATGTTAAAACTCACATGGCTGGTGCTTATTCAGATAAACCTAACAATGCACACCGCTGGTTACCATGTGAATCTTCACAAACCACACAAGAATGTGCTGGTTCAAATCCCCCGGACCCCCTCCAAAGCAAAATTTATTCAAGACAGCAAACTGCTCAGCAGCTTTATGAAAGCAAATGGTGCTAGAGGGAATTCTATCTTGTATTTACAAATTAAAAATTAGATGCATCATCATGCAATAAAGGTTAGAATAGCAGCAAAAAGCTAGAATGGTTTATTCAATTTTACCACTATTCCTTTCTTTATGAGCTCTAATACATACATACATATATATAAAACATGCTATGTATTAATTATCCACATTTGATACAAAAATCATGCAAGTACATTAAATATCTGGTCACATTACAGTCTTATTAAAAGGAGTGAAATATTCTATAGCATGGGAAGAAGTAAAGAAACTATTACTATGCAAAGTTTTTTTCTGAATATAAGAAAAAATAATAACAAAAGAGCAAAATTGAAGAAAAGCCATATCTATCACTATCACAGTTTTGTCCTTTGGATTTAAATGCAACTGTGGTCAGGAACGCTAGACAATTTTCTAATTTGGTTCTTGCTCTTAATCAGTCTTATTATACACAGGAGCAAAATTAATAGACACTCCAGTTGGAAGGATCTTTAAGGTCATCTAGTCTAATTTCAGGTAACTGTAGTTCTAGAAATATTAACTCAGAGAAAACCCTGCTAAATTTGTAAAAGATTTATAACTAAATTTTAAAATTAGTAAGATTATCTGTTTTGATGAATATTAATTTTTCCACTTTCAACCTCTAGAAATCATTCTGATTGTAAGCTTCATAATTATTTTCTTCTAAAACATTTTGATAAGAGCTTCACAACTGGGAAATAAATTTCCTCCACCACGCACATAAAAAATACAATTAAATGGAAAATAACAAAATTTTCTAAAGCCAAGAAAAAAATAAATTTTAACAACAGGCATATAATTTTCTTAATTAAACTGTTCATTCTCTGTACTTGAACAGTCACTCTTAATTAATAATTAGCAATATCAAGAGAAGTAAGGCTTTAACAATACGGATGAGAGAAAACTTCTGTTTTTTAACCCCTGAAGTATTGAATAATTTAAAAAATCTTAACTTTTTCCTAGCTCAATACTGACATTTTCTGTAACTGTAACAAAAACATTTTTAAAGTTATGAATATTTAGGTTATTTTCATCATTTCACAGTCAAATTTAACTGACATTAGAATTTAAAATGCTGCAGCATAAATTTAAGGATTCTTCATATTAAATTTGTCATTGCTATATTAATATCTATTTACAAGATATTAGTCAATTGTAGAGGGAACAGCTATGTACACTGAGTAGATTTTACACTAGCAAAACTACTTTTACTTTGCACTTGCTTTCTCATGGGAGTAAATTTATACACATACACATATATCTGAATGCTGATTTGGGAAATTAAACTATTTTGATGATTTAAAAAATTCATAATACCTTTAAAATTGATCAAGACCCATATTTGTATGTTCATGCTTAAATTAAAAATAAAATTTAAATCCCCTTTTAGTAGCTTCACTTAGATGTAATGTCATGTTTTAAAAACCTGCCTGTAAGTTTATATGTTACCTGTTACGCATTTTAAGAAAGGATTACTCACCTATAACACCAGTCACAGCTAGCTAGATACATTGACTTTGACTTGAACAGACTACAATGTGGCTTCTGATTAATTTAAAGATTCCAGTGTACTTTTGCTACAAAAGCCATATCCTCTTGCAACAAATAGGATTAAGTTTTGATGCTGCATTTGAGCCAAAGTGTTGAAATAAAGAGATTCTGTTTATGTCCATCTGCACTGAGCTGTTTTGTTAATTTAAAAATCTCTTTCTTATCTATAGGGCCAATTATTCATTCCCTGATTCAGTTTATTTGCTGAAGTTGATAATTACCTTGGAAAAAAGGCAAAAGAAATACCTATAAATACTTTGATAGAAAGGACCTAAAGTTCCTGTAGTAAACCTTCAACCTTGCCACTATAAATAAGCCTGGCACTTTGATGAAAATTAACACTAGTTTTGTAAAGAGCACATTGGGGGATTGCAGTCAAGTCTTATCTTTAGTTCCAGTCAACTAGCAATCCTGAAAGAGTTTGCATCATCATCAGAGCAGGCCATTTGATAGGATTCTACTGCTGTACCTAATCAATCTATGGAAGACTGTGGCTGTGCTGTGTAACAAAGCTAAAATAGATTTACAAATGGGGTTTTAGGGGATAAGCTCCTCCACAGGATTACATATTGATTTTAAATATAAAAAGCTTATCATATAAACCATAACTACAAAAATAGTGAACCTATGCATAAATCCCTTTAGAAGAGCACCCACTTCAAACTCTGAGCCAAGAATAAATCAAGATGTACAAAATCCTAGAGAAGATCCATTTCTTGTGCAGAAAATGAACACACCACTTTCTAAAAGCCCACCCCAATGTGTGCAGAAATGAATTTATCTTTCCTGAGGGGACATTAAATAATCGGGAACAAAAAAACTATAGGAAAAGTATCTAAAAGATGTTTGTTAGCTTAAGGGATCCTACAACTTAGCTCAGTAGAGTGAAACTCCTGCTATGAAATACACCTCAAGGAAAAAAAAAAAAGGCAAAAACAGGCCAAAGTGATTATGGATTTTCAGAAGAATGGATATATTGAATTTTTTTTTTCCTTCTCAAACCAAGCTGTTAATATTTCTTTCAGTGTGCTATATGGCTATTAACATTCTGTGCTTTCTCTTGGTGCAGATTTATTCGAAAAGATTTTAGTTTATTTATTAGAAAACCAACTTATGGCTACCTAGTAGAAGAGATGGGGACAAAAAGAGGAATGAATGAACCTTAAAACAAAGGAGAGCAAATCAACACCAACTAGCGTTGCCTATTTATGTGTTTTTCTGTGGGTTTTAATATTTCAAAAGGCTACTGAACTGCATGTGTGCACATTCTAAGGGCTGACTCAGAGGATACAGCGTTCGTTCACAGAACTGATCATCACAACAGTCAGTACCTGCCCAGGACATCCCAGCCCATGCACTGCCCAGGCTAGTGGGACAGGCCTCTTATGAAAAAAGTGACATTTATTTGTCATCAACAGGCTACTTTTTTCCTCAAATCTCTTCTTTCCCTCAACCAGCCAACAGAAACTGGCCCCATCACTTATGGAACAAGGACCTTAATTAAAAAATAAAAACCAAACAAAACTTCAAAAAACTATCAATTGTATTAAAGGTGCTTGAAAAACACCTTTTCCCCTTCTTAAAAAAATATGACTTTGTACTGATACGTACAAGAAAAAGAGGCAGATAAAATGTTCAATTATTTGCGATGGTAGGTTTGGCATAAAAATGAGATATTTTCTACATGTCATGCCCCTCTTTTTAAGATGGTATTTGGCAATATAACTGGTTTGGGGACAGAAACAATATCTGCCTTTAAAGTCAACTGTATTGTATCAAGTTGTATTTTAGGGATAATTTAACTTACTATACATGAGAGAATGTTTTTAATACTCTGTATCGAGTATAATGTATAATGAATCTATAAAGAATAAACTATGTAATGAGTCAGACATTTTTACATAATATATATATATATATATATATATATACATACATTTTATGTCACCCATACATATATATACCATATAAATAGTATCTATTGTACCCACTTTTCAAATATTTAGCTTTCCACTCTCTTTTAAAGACTACACCATGACTACAAAAATTGTATCAAGAGGAAAAATATGTTTTAGCATACCAGTACATTTTATTTCAATGGCAAGTTTTACAGAACTTCTTAAATAATTTTGACAAATTTTTAGTCATTATCAATGTATAATTTGATTTATCTGGATAGCCATTTGAAGGAAATTAGCTATCTGAAGCCTTTAAAATAAAGTAAATCTGATTTTTAAATGAGGATATACAATACTGTCAGTCCTATTTATCAAATGAGATTACAGATTAAAAGTAATTAAAAATAAAACTTTTATACATAAAAGATTATATTTAGATAAATAGCATATATTTTATTAATCACAATATTAGTTAAAATATTTTTTAAATATACAGTTTCATTTGGCTTTCCCTTACAAACTTAAATTTCTAGTTCCTAAACTAATTAGAATTGGCTTATTATAGATCAGGTACCTTATCAGGTAAAGAAGAAAATTACTATGGACAGTCAATGGGTTAAGAGGTCAATATAGAATAGGAAAATCAATTTGCATTGATTAGACAAAAGGTCCATTTTACAGAGCCCAAAGGATTAGTTTTTAAAGCAGACATCTTTGAACTACAAGACATTTTCAACTAAAAGGCAGAAGTGCATTCTTAAACATGTAAAAATTTTTTTTAAAAATCATATATAGTAAATGCCATAGTAAGCTAGCTGATGTTAACTGATATTATGAACAATGCTTAGGATTACTATGTAATTCATAGAAAAGCTTTACGAAAAGTATGAAAGTGTTTTATTTATCTGCTATGTCAATCTTTGCCTGAATATTCACTTAATAGGAGTTGGAATCTTAAGAACTATAGTGGACCGCAGACATATTTCCATGTTGACATCAATTAAATATTAAGGTAAAATTTAGAGTCTGATGTGAAAAATCAAAATGATAAATCAATCCCTACCTCCCTCCTGGAAACAACCTTAAATTTCACATAGTAAAATGTAATTAAATCATTTAACTCCTTGTATTTTCCATTTTATGGACATTTCAGCTTACTGACAAAGTAAGACAATTTTGTGTTTAATGGTACACATAATGATTATCTATCTGAATTAGGGTTCTTAAGTTTTATGTGACTCTGGCTTTCTAACTCTAAGGCATTTATCTGTAATTCCTTTTGGTTCCTAGTCAGGCCACACCTAGTGAGACCAGAAGTGTATTACACTCTTTAAATCTCTTCTGACAGTTGACACTTCACATACCTCTCTCCATCATAGCCATTTCTTACCTTCAATGGCTAGCATTGCCCGCAATTCCCGATTCAGCAGCTCATACCGTCGTTCTAAATCATGCTCTTTTTCCCTAGGCAAGTTACAAAAGTTCATCAATATGCTAATTACTAAATCATTAAACACTTAAAAGAACCTTTAGGTTACATTGATTTTAGGACTCATAACTGACTTTTCTCTTTAACTTTAAGCTACTCCAAACAAATGATACACAAACCTAAAACCTTCCTCAGGTTGAATATTTACTAGTGCTATTATTTTTCTCCTTCAATTTTGAATTGCACAGAGGTATATTTTAATCTTCAGATAAGTAGTCTCACTCTTCAATGCTTCTTGTGTTAAGTGCCAGGTATAAGACTATTTTGTAAAATATTTTTCATAGCTCACTATAAACACTCGTATCTGGAACGCCATGTAAAAAGAATACAAGAAACATGTAAGTACTACCAGTGCAAATTTAATATAGAGACAATTAAAAATCCAGGAGGATTTAAATTTTGTGCTTCTTCATAATTTTTTTTATCAAGTTCAGGCATGGCAGAAATGACAAAAATAGAGGTTTTCACTAAAATAAAACATGTAAGTCTGCTCCTTCCCACACTAGGTGGCATAATATAAGAATACTGCTAGTGAACAAAAAGAACACACATTAAATCCTACAGTGAACTAAATGCTAAAGACCAAGAATGCTTACATTTGGTCTGGTCTCCATTTTACTGTACACAAAAGTGATCTTTTTATGACTGGAGGAATTACCCAAATTTAGGGTAACATCATCTGTAGAATACAAATGTACTTTTGTCCTTATTAAGAGTTATTTTCATTTTTAACTTAAAATGTGAGGTTAAATAAACTTCAATTTTATTTCTTTTGTCCTCTAACCCTTAATATAATCCAAATCTCCTCTTTGTGCACAAGGGCTTTATTTCTTAAATACAAAAATTTTTTATATTCCTTGGCTTTCTAAATAAAAAAACATTTTTCAGTATATACCACTATTTTAAGAAACTTACTGTTTTAAAAACTTACTGTTCAGAAATGATTATATACTCTTTTTAATTTTTATTTTTATATAAACTATACTGTAATCTCCAAGGAAAGAAAAATAATAAGCCTAATAAATAGGAAATCCTAAAGAAGGCAATGACAAAAAGCCCAAGATTCATCAGTGTTGTAGGAAAAACAAGCATAGTCATGGGTACTTACAGGAGAGAAAGCTGGTTCATTCTCCTTATTAAGGCATTTTTCTTATTAACCAACATAAACCATTCCTGCATCATAGCTTCTTCTTCTTCTGTGTTCCTTCCTGTAATTCAGTGAATTATTTATCTGACATTTTATAATCCAAAAAATAATTTAGCACAAGTATTTTTTAACATGAAACATATTTTAGGTACCCCAATAGCACAAATGAAGCTGTTTATAATAACACAATATTGAAGTCCAGGGTCTGAAAAAAGAAATCAACATCTAAAAATTCATAAGCCGATCTTCTAAAGCTGGTATTATCCAGCATGTATATTTCAGTACCCCTGAACATATCTACAGATCAAACTAACATTAAGTACAGTTAAAAAAAAAAAAAAAAAGTGTTCCAACTTTTAAATCCTCCCCAGAGGCTGATTTGTTATTATGTTTCAATGAGGAACTCATGGTGCTGACAGACATACGGTCATGATTAAAAACACACACACACACACACACACACACACACACTCACACACATTAAAAAATCATTATGAGAATTATAGGACTAGCAGGAAGATCAGAGAAGTCCAGAGATTTCATGAAAGCTTCCAATTGTAACAACTTGCTTTTTTTCCTATTTTCCTCACCAAAAGTAAACTAAAGATACATGTTCATATACCATTCTGGAACTCATCATCTCTAATAGGGCAAATACATGCAAATTATTTTTAATACATTGTAAATGACCAGGCTATAAAAAAATGCCTATAGCTATCTGTGAAAAGACACATTATAAGGAAAATAATAATGTTCAGTAAATCACAAAACATTTCAGCAGAGAGGAGATCTAAAATTTAGAATTCACTGATTGCATATTTAAAATTTACCTTCTATCATCTATAACACTCCCCACCAAAGACCAGTATATCAAGGGTTATAATGTATATTATATATTTATTATTGTTCATATAGAAGTAGGCCACAACCACACTCAAGAAAAATATTAATTCCCTACCTTCTTCCCATCTCTCTATGCAAATTATACCTAGTCAACCTTATAATTCTTTGACTTTCTTTAAGTTTTTCTGAATTTCACCCATGATTGGTTTATTGTTTTGCTAGGCCATTATTTAATACTTTAGTCACATTTCTGTATAGATGCATAGGGCTAACTTAAATATCTAGCCCAAAATAAAATATTCTAGTTTCGTTTTCTTTTTAAGCAAGACATTTTCTTTTAACTTTCAAACACACAACCAGCCCATTTTAAAAATTCAGACAATAGATACCTAAAATAAGAGAAAAGCCAAGTCTTTCACCAACCCCTCCCTCTCCAATTCCCCTCTCCATCTCCTTTCTCCAGAAGTAAGTACTTCTACAGTTTAGCACATCTCCTTCCAGACCACACAGATTACTATGTGTGTCAAACACATGCATATACCTTATCTATAGACACATACAGGTTTCTTTTCTTTAGCACACGTGAGATCATATTATATATTGCCCTGTGATTTGCTTTTGTTATGCTGTTCAAAGATCTACCTCATTCTTTTTAATACTTGCGTATATCATGGGTGTGCCACAATTTATGTAACTATTTTCACAATAGAAATCTGAAGAAATTCTTAGAATGGAAATAGAATATAAAGAGCTAATGACTATTTTCACGTTAATAGAAAGCTGAAGAAATTTTTAAGAATGGAAGTAGAATATAAAGAGCTGATGATCTGTGTGCAAAAGATTTAACATGTACTTCAGAGCATCCCTATAAAATAGATATCTGTTGTTCATCGTTAGGGAGAATCGTGAGGATACGTGCCTTCAATAAATGCTATTAAAACTTTATGGTATGAAGCAGACGTAGGATAGATCTTTTTTGGAGTATGAACAAAAGTCTTTATTGTTTTACAGTATTTTTAATCTCTCTTTTAGGGTAGCTGGTTTTGTATTCACTTTGGACCATGTGATGTCTTGACACTGGTCATGTGATACAGGCTGTGATAGGCTGCGATACACACAAATCCCCGGGTAGCAACAAAAGAAGAAAGAGTAGAAAGAAAAAGCTGAGAAAAAGCTTGCAATTTGGAAAAAGGCCAATTGTACCCTGGTGAAGGCCTTTTTGATCAGTGAAATGACACATGTGTGCAATATTAATAGGTGCAGTTCTTATGATATTTTATTTTCTGATTAAAGGCTTAGTTCTTGTGTTCATCACATAAATGGGCTTCTAAAAATATAGATATATTAAAACTTTGTTTTGAGTTTAACTTAACCTATAATTGAGGCTTTCAGCAATACTAGAAGCAACCAGCCTACTCTTAAATTAGCATCATTTTCTTCAATGGAAGACTGCTTCCTTGAGAATAACAATATTGATATGGTACGGTGTTATTTTCAGTTTAACTCCTGCCTAAGATTTCTAGGTAAGAAGAAAAGATATCCATCCCCTAATTGTTAGGAAATGACTAATAATATAAGAGTCTCATGTTTCAAAAGGAAATAAGCCTAACAATAACAAATATTTAAAGACACATTATACTCTGCTACATAAGATTATATAAATTAACTGAAAAAACATATTTGAGGTTAAATCAATTCTGTATCGCTAACTCCTTATCTGAGATAGTATACAATGATGGCAATCTATACTTAGCCTAGTAACAAAAAAATTAAATTTTCTTCTAATACATCATTACACTATTGTTTTTCAGGAATTAAAAAATTTTAAATTTAAAAAGCTTTTAAAAGCCAGTAAGTTGAACCATTACAAATTAATCCTGACTTTAATAACTGGTTAAAGACCCCTTTAGCTTTATAAGTAACAAAAAATATTAAAGCCTGTGATCACAGTGAGCTTTTCTCATTTCTCCTCTAACCATTTGTTATTTAATCCAATACTAGTAATCCAATTTGTCCATCAGACTTTTAAAGGGCAGAATGCAACTTCCTCAGCTTAGACACTTTTCAAAGTACAATATATTTTTCAAATGAATGCTGGATGTTTCATTTTTCCCAACTGTTCCTAGCTCTAATGCATGAGGAAAAAAAGAACAAGATGAACATTGTTCATACTGATTAAGTAAGAGCTCATTAAAGAGCTGTCAGTGCGGTACTTTGAATATGCATGAAGCATATAATCAGATCTAGTACCGTCACTAGAGGAGAATACGGTAAGTACAAAGGATTGATTTAATTACTTAGAGTGGGCTGTGGTGGTAAAGCAGTCTTGTTAGTGCAAAAAGAAAAAGAGGTTGTATTCTGGCACTGTTAGAAAAAAGGCAGTTTTAGCTTCTGCCACAATACATAATCTCAGAATAAAGCACTTTACATTGTAGCTTAAAATGAAGACTGTCATTATTTCATAAAATGACCATAAATCATTTTATCTTGTTTAACTTCACCTGGTTAACTACATGTCTTTCAAAATCATCTTTAATTTGTAATTACAACTACATTTTTGTCATCTTAGAGCGGAATATGGATACTTTTTAAAAAAATCTCAATTTTTTTTTCAGTTTCATGAACTGAAAAATTCAGAACATATACAATTGAAGACCATTTTGAAATAAAAAAATGACAAAATACTACAAGTTAGTATACAATTACTAAAATGTAAAAACATGGCTGGATTGTTAATACTGTATCTTAAAACACAGTGCCTCATGTAAATATACTACAAATAACCTCACATTAACATTTTAAAGTATTGACCAATTAATACAATCTCTGGCCATATTTTTCCTACTTTTTTTCCTCCCAAAGACTTTTGTTTTTTTATTTTGCCTCTAGGAATGTAACATCTTTTTTGACATCACAATCTTTTAATATCAGTTTTTTCTTTTAACCAATTACTAAGCATCTGGGATATGATTTGTAAAAATTATGAAATGATCAAGAATGATAACAACAGCAGGAAAAGTAACCATAAATATGACTTCACAAAAACCACTTAACAGAAAGCAGCATAATACATAGCACTACATACAGTATAAATACTTAATAAACGCAGGTTGACTATAGCAACCATTTTTACATTTCATGTCCTCCAAAAAATGATTCAAATTGAGTTAAGATTTAATTTCATTCAAGAACTCATTCATTCATCCAGCAATATGTATGTAGTTTTCATTTATTTTTTCAGAAGCAGTATTTTCAGTGTAAAATTTTAAACAAATAAAAGTGGTATCAAACCCCTAAAATTATGAATCATTTGTTCAAAAAATGTCTATTAATTTACTTTTCCTAATTAATCTTTTACCATAAACTTATATTTTTTAGAAAGATATGTTTTTAGACTGAATTCTTATATAAATACAAAGTAAGGAACAATGTAATTTTACCCAAACAGAAGATGAATTCAGTGGGAAAGAATGAAAACACAAAGATGTAAGCTGCTGTTGTACATATAAACAAATTCAAGATTTTCTACCATGAAAACATTAAGGAATGCTGAAATCGTGCCATAGCCCCATAGCAGAGATGGCTGACTAGTGATCCATATGGCCTTTAAAGGACACAACATAACAAAGCCAAACCAAACATAAAAACAAAAAAGTCTCCATTACAAATTGTCCTGATGGTATGATAACACCAGTATGATGACCTTTTGAAAGACATAATATATTACAGTAGAGAGAGACACTGGTACTGGAGAAACACATTCTAATAACAAAGGAAGTGAAATCTTGTAGATCTCTATAATGGACAAGAAAGATGAATTTACTGTAGTTATGTAGGATCATAGGCACATGAATTCCTAAAGTCAATACTCCTGCAGGACTGCAGTGCATCAGTTTTAAAAAATATTTTAAACTTAGGAAATAGAGCTTATTATTATGAAAAGAAATTTTACTTGATGAGCAAATAGCTGATAAATGTTTCCACCCCAAGAATATCCTCAAACAGCAATCAACGTAAATGAAGAATATCATAATCTTTATTGATGTTTTCAGTAGCAATTGTCTTAAAACTATTTGCTTAACATGATATATTCATTGCAGTATTAAGAGTATAAACTTTGGGTTGCTGGGGCGAGTGGGGTAGGGAGAGGGTGGTTGGGTTATGGACACTGGGGAGGGTATGTATATGGTGAGTGCTGTGAAGTGTGTAAGTCTGATGATTCACAGATCTGTACCCCTAGGGCAAATAATACATTATATGTTAATAAAAATAATTAATAAAGGAATAAAAACTTTGGGGGAAAATCTTGTTTCCTTTTGTTGCAGTAAAATAAAAACTAATGTACTCTCTCAAATACCTTTAATTTACCCATTTGGTAAACAGATTCAGGGCAACATCTCTCTACAGATAACTTCTGATAGACTTCTAGCATGTACTTTTTTTTTTTTTTTTAAGATTTATTTATTTATTTATTTGAGAGCGTAAGATCATAAGTAGGCAGAGAGGCAGGCAGAGAGAGAGAGAGAAGGGGAGAAGCAGGCTCCCTGCTGAGCAGAGAGCCTGATGCCTGGCTCAATCCCAGGACCCTGAGGGCATGACCTGAGCTGAAGGCAGAGGCTTAACCCACTGAGCCACCCAGGTACCCTTAGCATGTACTTCTTACAGGAAGAGGTATAGCCAACTTTACCGAAGTTCTTCCTTCATAAACCTAAAAAGAAGCTATTTCTGAAGTTTGGAAATTGACAGCAGTCTTCTTGTATCAACTCCTTAATACAGTCTGAGTAGTCTTTTTTTTCTGCCAAAGGTCAGTGCCAGATTTCTCAAAGTTAAACCTGGCACAAACTTAAAATAGCAAAAAATAAAAATAAATTCAAAAGCATGGAAGGAGTTATCACAGGAAAAATTGTAACTGAAAAATTCTTTATATTTACTTATAGTTTAATATTTTAAGTTACATATGGGATGGTTTTGGACCTATTAACTTTTCAGTGCTAAGAGCATGTAAAGGTATTAACATGATCCACATTTCAGGTAATACATGACTATCTTGGCTACCTACAAAGAGGCACTTAACTAAGGGCAAAATGTTCAGAATATAACTTTAAAACTGTATTTACTTTTTAAAGGTACATTTAACATATTTTTGTAAAATAAGAAAAATAGTGAGTCACTTTTATAGGCATCATTGCACCAAACAGACTATTGTCTACCTAGTGAATCAATTAGGCATCCTGTAATAAGGGGAAAACTTGAATTGCGAGCCATGCTTACAGATGGATAGCTTCCCCTGCCAGTTCTCCCCTCTCTTGAAGCCCCTTTTGTTTGGACTGCACCTGGCGAACTCCTCTCTACTCACCCTCCTCCACCCCCTGGTCCTAGGGCCTTCTCACAGTCATGTCATGGAAATGACTTAAAGAGGGGCTCCAGAAGTGACAGAGACATTAATGTTAAAGACAAACATGAAGAGTTGGATAAAATTATTTCTTGAAAAATGGGAGTGGACAGGAGCAATTATTTCTAGATTAATGTATTTAAGATGTGATTTTAAATATGTATGTTTATATAGCTAAATTAAATTAAATATTATAAAAGATATTTCCAACCTTCTATATATTTTAAGTAAGTCAAGATTTCTGGGGGCAGGTGGAGGAATCTTCTCATTGGGAGAATAAAGGTCTACTTTTTATTTTTAATTTTATTTATTTATTTGACAGACAGAGATCACAACTAGGCAGAGAGACAGGCAGAGAGAGAGGGAAGTAGGCTCCCTGCCAAGCAAAGAGCCTGATGTGGGGCTCGATCCCAGAACTCTGGGATCATGACCTGAGCCGAAGGCAGAGGCTTTAAACCCACTGAGCTACCCAGGTGCCCCTCTACTTTTTTTTTTAAAGGTCATTTGGGTAATTTTTTTTTTTTTTAATAGGGTGGTCTGGGAACCCAATCTACAATTTTAGTATTTTTATGGAAATATTCATAAATATATTGAAATGATTCATAAATTAACTTCAGAATAAAGATCCCTTATACATTAAGTACCACATTTTTGAATGTGTTTACTTGTGTTAATTCTGGGGAACTTCTGTGGATAAGACTATAAATTCTGGTAAGGCTAAGCACAACATATAATTGTACTGTCTATAGTTTCTGTGGCTGGTTAGAACCATCATCCTGCATATGCTGCAAATAAGATGAACATTAAATCTGCATCCAAAATGGCTCTTCCAGTCTGACTTAAAAAAAAAAAATTAACTGAGCTCCTTGATCTTAGACTAATTAACCTCTCTGGTCCTATATAAGGGTAATCATTTTGCTTACCCCATATGATTGTTAGAGGAATTAAATGAAAAAAAAAATGTGTGTAAAGTCTTTAGCACAGTACCTGAGACTAAAAATGCTAGCTATGATGATGATAATGAAGAAGATGATGGTGGCATATGCAGCCCTGTGCCTGGAAATGGAGAAACAGAGATGACCAAGGTGTGGCTTCTCTCCTCAAAAGGGCTCATGGTTTAATGGGAGAGACACATAATCGGGAATACCAAGAGTGAGGGTCAATTTCTAAACCACTCTACAGACACTACATTTTAAATCTTCGTTAGTCATAACAAATTATATAGTTAGTATAGTTATTATGTCTTTGGTCATTAGCAGGATAGGTGAAAAATGTAGGTGAATCAGTACGAACTCATTTCTGCAGCCAGAGAAACAAAGTGAATGCCCTACTGGGTCATCAGTGTCACTACCGCATACAAAAGATGGTCACAAGGACGGCACAATAATGTGGCTGTGTTCCAAGTAATGAGAGTCTAGGTATTTGCAGGATATTAGGGATTTAAAAACAAAGATCAGAGAATATTGCTTAATATCAAAGACTAAAGAAGGTAAATTTTAAGATTGAAAATTATGGACTACTAGAACACATTTAAAAGTTAATCAGTTATTAAAATACAGAAAAAATGATAACAACAGTTTGACATAGAAGTGGATGCAATTTTAAGAAAAGAAAGCCCTCAACAAGAAAAACTAAAAACTAAAGTAAAAACCTTCACTGAGAAAGGAAGTTTTCATCATTTTTATAGAAAGAGATTTTGATATTAAAAGTAAAGCATCTTTAAAATCAGCTTATAAAATTGGCAATGCAGATGAAATAGCTGATTTACTAAATGCCAGGTAAGAATGAGATAAGATTTTGTTGAGAATGTGGAAAACTAAGTATGTGTCATTGTTAAAATACAGAAAGACAAACCAGGTAGACATGCTCTAAATATGTTTTTTTCTAATAAAGAGTTTCTCCAAAGTTGTATTATGCAGTCAGTCAGCTACTCTTTTGGTAAATCCCTCTTGGGTTGTTTAAAGTGTTTAAATGTCCTTTAAAAATCATACCCACAGTGTTTCCAGTGCCTTCAATTTCCAATAAGGGATGAATTCAACCTGTAACCTCCAATGCACTACCTATACAGTAACTTCCTCTTCCTCTTTATACCTTCTTTAATCGTGCTTGGGTTCAGATAACCTTGTAACACTGGAATATATCCTTCCTTATGTACTTCTTAAACATCTTTATGTGATGAGGGAGAGTAGAAGGAAATTTAACCTATCCCCTTCCAGTCTATGGCAACATTCAGTCTCAAAACACGGAAGCCTGATCAAAATGGGACACTGCAGAACCATCTCCAGCAGCACTCTGGCCTGCACAGAGCTTCAAAAATTACACAACACTTTGAACCAAAAGCAATGAATACTGTTTTTCTAGACTAGACCAGGGGACTAGTGTGGATTTCAGCAACCTATCAACTCAACTTAATCTTCTCAGTGGAGCTGTTCTCTTTCTTCATCATGGTACACAAGCGACAGTCATGATGGACTTGTATCCAGTGTTGTTTCCTGAATTTCTGGGAACAGTGTCTCATAGAAGCTACTCTATATAATATCTCTCTTTCATCAGATCAGTGACAACAAGTAACTTTCTCATAGACTGGGAATAATAATGATAATTATGATGATGATAATAGCATCAAATGTTTAATGAGCTGTATAACTTAGAGCTATCTAGCTAGCTAGAACTAAGCCTTAAATCCAGGCAGTCTGTCTTGTAAACCACCACTCTCAGCCACCCCACCTGACACTCACAGGGTAACCAGTCTTAAAAGAACAGGCCCTTTATTTAGAATTCAGGCCAACCTTGACAAAGCCTTCTGAATGGCTCTGATAAGCAAAATGGCACGAACAAAACAAAACAAAGCAAAAAGCAAACCTTCAAATCTCTGATGAACAAACAAACAAAAACCATTCTCTTCCTTAGTTCATCCATTAGTAGTGGGGACTTTATTTACTCTTCCAATGTAGGCCACTGGAACTTCACAACTATCTCAGAGCAGTTCCTCAGGGGATGTCAAGGGGAATAGGAAGCCTTTCTTCCTATGCAAGGGTATCTTTGGAAAGATCCTTGAATTATATAGGTCAGTACATAATGCCTTCTAGAAACATGATTCCAGGGATAGACCTGTTCAATTCTTGGACAACTATAAACCACTGTGATTCCATTTGAGCATCTGAAGCATCTGTCAATGAAAATGGCCAAAAGTATTTAAGTTCCAGCTCTGCTCTTGAGGAGCTACGGGAACTCGGATAAATTACTTAATCTCCCTATTCTTCAGTTTCCTCATTTGTAAAAATGGAAACAATAATACTACCTTAGCAGCGATGGTTCTATGAAGATTAAGTAAGTTAATATATGTAAAACACCCAGAACAGTGTCTGGCATATAACAATATTTAATCAATGTAATGGTGGCTGGTTTTGTTATATTGCTATCGCTGTCTTCTTTCTCTCTCTCCTTCTCACTATCTCTCTTTCCACATACACACATAAAGGATCCACATTCTTTATTTAAGCTTCAGGGTCTTCTTTATCTGATTCCTGGGATTACTGATGGAGCAAGGAATGGTGATTTCTCCTGGCAGAGTCATACAACCTATGCAAACACCAGAAAGGCCTACCAGCAGAAGTAAACATTGGGCAATTCGGCACAAATCTTGAGATGTTAGCTACATTGAGTAAAAAATTTCTGTCTTTACATATCAATTTCACTGGAGATGTCATCCTACCATCATTTTAAGCTTCTCATTCCCCTCAAATATGGAAGCCCATTAACTTACCTATTAGCCATTTTTCTTAAAGGATCAACACAAATGCAAATTCAATATGAGACATTCCCTTTTCCAAGGTTACACGTTCTGTTAAATCTTTTCCAAAGATACCCTTGCTAATAGCCGTATCTTGTTAGAAAGTCCGAGAAAATAAAAATCCAGTGTGTAACTCCCAGAATCTTTAGAATTTCCAAAGATGACTTCCAGATTTTTCCTCAACTTAATCCCCAAGATATGTTCAATTCCCCTTTTTATCATGATAGAAATGTTTAGATACCCCTTAGCCTGAAGAACATCATGCTACCCCCAACAGTCCCTCTCAGATTCTTGCTAAGTCTTATGGGCCAATCTCCACCAGTTAGCTATATGTCCTTCTATTATGTTGTATGTCCTCTCTCTTTCTCTCCAAAGCTGTAGCTTATTTATAAAGGGTTAGAGCAATCACATCTAACACACATTACCTACATTCCCACCCAAGGTCATGGTCAACTCGAAGTATGTTTAGTCCTCACAATGCTTCTGTTAATATTATACATTTCAAAGTTGAGCAAAATAGCTACCTAGTCAACAATGACAATTTTGCAATGTTCACTATAACTTTATTTATTAACCTTTTACTTAGTTTCAAAATAAGTACTTGAATTAAAACAAGTGGTATTAAAAGTTTGAAATTTTAGCTACCCCTAATTTTATTCTCATGAAAAAATAAAATATTTATGACTACTTTAATAATTCATTTCTGTGGAAGGTTATTTATACTTAACAGAAAACTGCTATTGTTTAAAGCACTGAAACACATAATAAACTCATTTTTTTCTATTAGAAATTATTTTTAAACTTTCCTTACAGAGGTAGATCCTTCAAAAGCACCAGAAATAGAGTTATGACCAGGTCCATCAAGATTCAGATCAGAGGGGCGCCTGGGTGGCTCAGTGGGTTAAGCCACTACCTTTGGCTCAAGTCATGATCTCAGGGTCCTGGGATCGAGCCTCGCATTGGGCTCTCCGCTCAGCGAGGAGCCCCCGCCCCCCGCCTGCCTCTCTGCCTACTTGTGATCTCTCTGTCAAATAAATAAATAAAATCTTTAAAAAAAAAAAAAGATTCAGATCAGAAGTGTCTATTCGAGGAGAACATGCTGGCGGGGAAGATACTTTGATACTTTACACAATTCCTAGTTTTGGCCACCAAGTGGTGCTATTAATTCAGAGTGAACTGGCATTGGGGGAGTGGGGTTGGGTGGTTTTGGGGTGCATAAAATATATAAAGTCAATAAACGCAGAAAACACTCACAAGTTGGATGTTCATAACTCATTGTACTGTGAATTTACATATCCTCTCCCAACGTCGCCAGTATGAAAACAAGAGAAAACTAATTCATATACTCTTATTTTAATGGTAAAGTCCACTGTATTCCCTCAGGAAAATAGCTACATATATATTTGTACCAAACTGTATCCTTTCAGGCCATGCAGCTATTAAAAATAATCTCACAATTTTGATTAATTTTCCTCCTCCTACAACATTCATCCAAATAACCCAATTAGAACAAACACAAAAAAAACCCTTTACATAAAAACTAATCAGCAATAAACACTACAAATAGGTACTCTTAAGTATTTTTTTTAAAAAAGCTAACTTAATTTTTGAAAATAGATACCAGCTTGACATTTTTTCCCCTTAACTTATATTATAAACTTCTCCTGAAGAAATAGCTCCCCTGAGTGGATGAATGCCTTTCACATTCCAGCTTAGAAATGACATGTGGGGACAGGAAACAGATGCAATCATTATATATGTTTAGTTTCTTATGCAGTGCACTTAGAGGCCTATGGAAAGTGTTAAAAGCCTATCTGGTTGCTAAAAGAAAGACATAATAATTTACAACCCACTAGACTAAGAGCTGGCAATATCTCTACAATCAGAATGAATAATGATTTGAAAGCAGAACTCCATGAGTCAGTATAAAGATAAAAAGAATGTTCACAGCTATTCAGTTGGTCAGTCCTATCCCAAAGATGGAGGGACCTAGAAAGGATAAACAGCTATCCTGTTGTCTCTGTACATTAACATCTATATTTTTAATAAAAATGCTTCCATTTGGGGAAACATGGAGAAGGGTATCAGAGCAGAGCTCTCATCCTTCCATAAACTACCTTGATTTTGACTCCAGACTGAGGAGGCAATTCACACATGTTTAGCCATCTCTGATGTCATTCTTTGTCAAATCAAATTATGAAGTCTTGATTAAGCTTCTTGGGATAGTGTCAGGATGAAATAGAAGAGGAGAAAATGCATTTGCAAAGTTGGTTCCTTCATGGATGTTCTAAAATAAATTTTTCAAAATACAAGGCTTAACTTGTTTATTTCTGTATGTGCCTCATGAAACTCATAAAATTAGCATATCAATTCTATGAAATGTATATAAATTGAGGGACTAGCAAATTCCTAAGACTTTTTCCTAGCTATTTAGTTGTGAAAATGTTCACACAGTTATCATTTTTTGTGTATAAGCCAAGGGTTAAACAAACAAACACAAAACAACTTTTCAGTCTTATGTCAAATTGCCAAATCAGTTCTTAAAGCATTTTGGGGTGGGGGGAGGGACAGGGCCTCAGAGTCTGTGTATGTGTGCTGAGGGAAGAGAAGAGTTAGAATTGGAGATGTGCATATTACTTCGAGGCTGAGGAATATTTTAAAGTAAAAGTAGAAACAATAATAAATAATGAAGCGATTGCTATAGCTGATGGCAGAAGCTACTTTTATACTGGGTACTAACCCTCTGCCGAGAGCTCTGTGCCAAGTACTCTTATATAAATTTTATCTATAACTGTATCAATATATCATACTCTCAATAGCCTTCTGAAACAGGTTCTATCAGCCTTTTTTTTTTTTTTTTTTTAAGTTAATGGCTGAGGAAATAGAGGCTCAGAGGGGTTAAGTAATTTGTCCAAGACCACCCAGAGTCTAGCTGGTTATCTTGCTGGTTTTCAAGTCTATGCTCTGATATCTTTATGCTGCTACTTCCCTTAGCATTTATTACTCCGTGGATTCAACATATCTTAGTCCCTTGTTTCTCAAAATGTGATCTGTGGATCACCTGTATTATAAATTGTCTGGAATATGTGCCCCACCCTAGATCCACTAAATCAGAATCTTTTAGACATGTCCTGGGAATCTGTATTTTTACCAAACTCCTCAGGTGGTTTTTTAAATGCAGATAAAAGTTTGAGAACCACTGTCTTAGCCCTTTTACAAATAAGTCACCAAGATCTCTCTCTCTTTTTTTTTTTTTAAAGAAAGGGTGATATTTCATGTATAAGATGTTATTTTAGCATTGGCATGACATTACACAAATTTAATTTCACATTCAGAAGAAAAACATGTTGCTGCCAAATCAGTTCAAATGCCTAAATTTTGTTTCATAGATAGTTGCTGAGAAAAACACATTTTCCTGGAATTTCTACTTTTTTAAGTGTTAAAAAATTTTATTACAGTCTAGAATAAGGATGTACCTCACTTTAGGCAATAGACATGTTCCAAATTAAAAATTATGGTGATGTGATAATTCTTTAGGTTCAAAAATTGTATTTTATATTTCCAATTCAAATTTCTAGTAGTGGAAAATACTTTCTAAATATCACTGGTAGAAATTATACACATTTGTTCTTCTGGATAAATGAACAAACATGAATCAGCAAATGAAAAGGTCACCTTAAGACTATATAGTAAAAGGCGGGTAAGTGCCAAGGAGGAAAGAAACAAATGTTAGAAATAGAGAACCTTGTGAGGTTCTCTATATTCTGAATCAGAGATTCCTTTCTAGAAATCGTAATGATCCAATATCTATTGCATGAACTAGAATGATTCAACAACAGTTGAGTGCTACTACACTTCAATATAATTTACATATTTTCCTTCTTTAAATAATCCAAATAATGAAATGCAGATAGAAACAAGATATTAAAGATGTATAAATTAGCTGAACAAATTGTGAGAATAAAGTTATTCTGAAAGTATGACAGTAGTTTTAATTTTTCTTGTTAACTACAGAAAGAAAATATTAAGGAAAGAATAACTTAGGAATATTACCAATTTTAAACACTGAAGACATAAAAAAGAAAACAGCAAAAGCCCTGTAAACACCTTAAAATGTAAACTTTCCTCTTATTCTTTTTTAAGACTTTTAAAGTAATCTTTACACTCAACATGGGGCTTGAACTTATGACCCTGAGACCAAGAGTCACATGCTGCACCAACTGAGCCAGCCAAGCATCCCTGCAAGCTTTCCTTTTAAAACAAACTCCATTTTCTTTATACTGTATTTCTATTCATAATTATTTTCAGTAACCAAAGGCCTATTCCATTATATATGCAATATATAATAAATAAAATGTACATATGTGCAAAGAGAATACTAATTTTTTATAAATATTTTATTTAATGCTTAATGAGAGTAAGTAACATTCCTAACATACTAATGTTTTTCATCCTTTGGTATTTTTTATTTCAAAGGCGACCTTGACAGATTTAAATATGAACGAGATTGTGTAAATAATAATAGCTGACATTTATTGAACACTATATATGCACCAGGCACTGTGCAAATGCTTGATATAATGTACCTAATTTAATTCTCACAATTCTCTTAGCTGCCACACCATATCAACATTGACCCAATATGACCAAATTTGAACTAATTATATTCACTAGCCAGGGTTAAGTTTCTACACTCAATGTATAGTACGTAGGCACAAAAGGCTCAAAAATATTTGTTAAATGAGAATCACTAGACATAAAAGAATGAATTTCTTCCTTTATGGGAATTAAAGTTAGGTTCTTTCCAATTTTTTCGAAAGCCATAGTGTCCTCATTCTGTTAAAGCGGACACAGAGGCTCAAAATTATGAAGGTGAGCTAGTCAACAGGGATGAATATAGCAAACACTAGAATGGCTCTCATTCTCCCAGCCAGGGTCCCAACTCACTCTTGGAAGGGTAGAGCCCATATTTTCAGATGAAGGTATACTGAGGATTAAATGGAAGAAAAGCCTCTCCTATAATTATGTTAACAGCAGTGGAGGACAGATGGACTTTGGTATGTAATGGACAAGGACACAGAAGAGAAGATTCACACGGAGACCTTGGAGAGCTGGGCCTTGGCTCATTGTTCTTCTACCTGGCTATGATTCTGCTAATCAAAGACGTGACAGAACCAATTATATGACATTTTTTTTTATGCTTTTAATTTTTCTGAATATTGGATTAGAATATAATTGCATGAGGTTATGTCATTTTTTGCAATTAGAAAATGATTTATATTATTTTGCATTCTTGGAGTTAGGTGACATAAAGTTAAAAATTCTGACACAGCTAAAAACACAGACACACACAAAACAGACCTGTAACACCACATTTACCAAAAATATGTTACATTTTACTTCCAAAAAGGAATGGATTCTATGAGGATGTGGCTCAATGCCTCTGGAAATTATGCTAAACACTCACTTCGTAGAAAATTTTCAGACATAAAATGTTAACTTTTTCACTGGCTTCTTTATTATGTTACAGATTCAATGCCCTATGAAACATCCGGAGTAATTACTTCAGTGAGAAACTATAAGCTAAGTCTATGCTACTTCAGAACCTTAAAAATCATTCTGTTTACTTATAAGACCAGATACCCTTACTTTGTTCGTACCTATGAAAAGTTCCTTTGCAGACACAGTATAATATCTTAGTTTGTCTACTTCATCATATTTTAAGTCTATGGAGGTCAAATGGAAACTTTCTACTTTAATAAGCTAAAGACATCATTTTCTATTTTACCACAGTATGTCATACAAACTTAGAAAAAATTTTCATTAATGAAAATTCTACAGTTCTTTACTTTTTTTTTTCAGTTTTGTAGCTATCATGACAAAATAGATATCTCACTTAGTTTAATGCATATTTTTCAGTGATATGGTCTCTTTTCTCATTGTAATTTGTATGAAAGTAGACATATTTATATCTATTAAAAAAAAGAACTTCTACAAAACGGAGACATTTTATTGCATGAATACTATTTTCCATCCACACTTCTAAGAAGCACAGAACTATCATGCTAAATCATACAGAATACAGAATAACCAGATAGAAAAAAACACCTGTTGTTATATTTAGAAGATAGTTTCTACTTTTTGCTGACTTTTAACTATAGTTGTCCATGTTATTCTTATTACAGAAGGGTTTTCCCCTTCTTTATGTTAGAAGAATAAATTACAGTATCTTAAGTAGCAAGATCTTAATTAAGCACATGTGCTCAATGTTCAATGTACAAAAACACAGTTTTTCAGGATAAGAGGAAATTTAAAGAACAGTATATAGAAATATCAGAAATATATGTATTAAGCCAAGAATTTTCTCCACACCAAACCTGATAAGTGTTGCTATATCAAACTTCCTTTCCTGGCTATTTATTAGTTGTATAAAATCAGTTTAATTCTAAGTTCAGATATCTTTATATATAAAAATGTACTCAGTTTTGATTTTCATTTTCCTCTTACAGATATGGGTAAGGTGAGAGGTGCAGCTGAGTACCTTATTCTCCTAGTAAATATAGAGTGATTGCTAGAGAAAGAGATCTAGTTAAAAATATGTTCTTTACAAATATATAATTTAGGTCTCATAAAAATACGGGTTTTTAAAATCAAATAACAGGGACGCCTGGGTGGCTCAGTTGGTTAAGCAGCTGCCTTCGGCTCAGGTCATGGTCCCAGCGTCCTGGGATCGAGTCCCGCATCGGGCTCCTTGCTCGGCAGGGAGCCTGCTTCTCCCTCTGCCTCTGCCTGCCATTCTGTCTGCCTGTGCTCGCTCTCTCCCCCTCTCTCTCTGATAAATAAATTAAAAAAAAAAAATCTTTAAAATCAAATAACATATTTTTACAGTATTTATTCAGGCAATCTTACCTTTATGTTATTATCTATACCCTAAACCATAAAAACTACATAATCTGCCATTTTCTAAATCATGGAATCAAATGTTTTATATAGACCCTGTTTTAATGTTAATGAATTTATAGACACAAATAGTTAGTATCAAGGCTACAGTGAAAAGAGGAACACTTCAAGCATTCAATATAGCAAAAGGGGCAGATTAGAGATCAATAACAAAATCACCTGGTAAAAAAGGAAAAAGGTGTTGCATTAAAAGGCTTTTTGCTTTACATGTGAAACAATACTGAGAAACCTGTATTTTAGCACTTGTACTCAACAGGCACTCCAACTATGCCACGATGAGAACAGAAACCCATCCTTTCTAATAATCTTGTGACAAAAGCTAAAAGACATCATCCTATTAACTAGTGATCTCAACTGCTAATGCGGAGTACTTCCTGGTGCCTTTTATGTAGAATGCTGCTATTAAAAAACCACTAAACATTCACTGTGAACAACACAGAATCATTCATCTTTTATCAGCATCTCTTGTTAGAAGAGTATGAGTGGGGCTGAAGGTGTCATTGATATTATGGAGTGGAAATTAATCAGAAATTTTTCTCATATTTTCCTCATCTCACTAATTTACTTTTGTACAAATTTCCTCCTGTTAAAAAGTTCATACCCAACCCCCTGTTGTACTCTTTTAAGTTGAGAATATTCAACGAGTGCGTCCACTGAAAAGCACCAGGTCCTAACACAAAAAGCATTCGAAATTCTCATTTAGTTGTCTTTATTTTGCTAGCGCCATGTGGTCCTTGAAGATGTAGAAAACACGGGAAGCCGAGTAAAGATCAGAGCAAGCTCATTAGCATTCTGACAAAATTGGAGTGGTGGAGATGTATAGTTTGCCTAGTTTGTCGTTTTGAAAGCTACCGGTGGTAAGCTTTCTATTTCATTGTGCTTTTGTCTTTGGGGGGGGGGGTGTTCAAAGCAGCAGGGTATTTGTTAGCCCTAGGTTTGCACAATGCATTGTGGGAACCTTTCCTGCACATTCAGCCCTATATAGTATCATTTCTGTTTGAGTCAAAAAGTTTTTTTTTTTTTCCACCACTTGTAAGAAAGGACATGTGTGTGAATCTTAGTGCATGCCCTCAATACGTTTATCACTGCTTTCTTGCTTCTTTTGCCTGGATCACAAAGTCCAAAAAGAGAAACGGAATCTAAGTGACATAATTTTCAATCTTTAAAAAATGTTGCCATTCATTTCAGAACACAACACTAAAACATTTATTTCTGTTCTTTGTCATAAACAACTATACATATGCAGGCCTGATTCAGTTAGTTAAAATTCAAAAGCTCACTGCTCTCTATAATAGAACTCAATTCTATTTTTGAAAACGGTATAGAGGGAAAAATGGTTTGTGCTTTAGAATTATGTAAATAAAGAATACCTCTTAGAAGACTTAAATAACTTATTACCCTAGTCATTTGATTTTCTTCATCGTCATCTTCTTTTTCTTTTTCTTTTCTTTTTTTTTTTAAAATACATAAAGCTCACTTTGAAGAGCTAAATGGGCTACATTAATGCTACTATTCAACATGAATGTTTCCAAGTTGCAATGAAATGGATAAAGGTCTTTGGGGATGAATTTATCTGCTAAATCCTTGTGGTTGCCCTCCTATCTTGGATGATGACCCAAAAGAATGTCAACAGCTCATTTCCCAGAGAGCTGGAAGAAGTCCCTATGCAAGCCATAATCTGTACATTCTCAAAGAACCATTTCAAACATTATATTTCACAAGTGATTTTTAAGTTTTAAGTGATTTTTCTCTCATCTCTAGCATCCTAACAGTACTTTGGACATCAGTGCCTCTGAAATGAGGACTAAACAAAGTTTACACATGAATGCTATATACGACATATAAAATTTTAATTTATTTTCAATACACATTTTAAAAACATAGTCATCTTATTACAATAATGTACTTATGGCATTAAATGAGATAAATGTCTAATGATCAATATTTTTTTCTTTTGTGGAAAAAAGTGCTTTTTATTACTGGTAATTATTTTACTTAGAATCTAATCTTATTTATGAGAAGTATTTACAGTTTTTCTTAATTTGTAATTATTAAAATTTTAGGAAAAACTGAGCAATAGTGAGTGAAATATAGTATATGAGTAATCTGGCAAAAGTAATTTGACAGTAAGAAAATGGATCATTTCTATAGGAAGCCTGTGACATACAATTTTTGGTTATATCACCCTTTATTTCCTTTGTACATTAAGAAACGACTAGACTAAGTAGTATGTCATCTTGGGGGAGACAGTTTTTACATATTAACTATTCATATTATAGTAGAACATGTAATTAAAATAATGCAACTTTCCTTTATTTCTAATTTAAGTTCTAATTTTCACCCTGAAGGCTTCTCTTAAGCCTTCTTTTACAGTTTGAAAACTCATTCTTAAAACAAACAACAACAACAAAACCCAGAAGAAATTGCCACATATAATTATGTGGTTATGGTGTGATCCCATTTATATACTGTTAGAACATGAAACCTGACTAACTTAAAGCTTAATATTTTAATGTATCCCAAAACTGAGCTGTTCTGCTGTTCTACTGCTAGCTTTAAAGCTCAAAAAAAAAAAAAAAAAAGGTGGATGTTACCTACAGTAATAATGACTGAATTAGTTCTATACTTTGCAATATGAGTATAGCCACAAAATTATTTATCTACTTCACTGAATTCTCCTACCAAAGTTTCTTGAATAAAATCATTTGGGCTAGCTATATCAAATTAGAGAGCAGTCAGGAGTGTCTAAGTCCAGCTTTAAAACAAATATCTTAACAATTACTTAGCCATATGGAAAATAGGGTATGTCTTCCCAAAGCTATTTTAAAAATATATTTTCTATCTCGAATTTAGACTTCATTAGAAACCATTTCTGAGTTGTAATGTTTCGATTGCTGAAATATCACTCTTTTAAAGAACCGAAAAGATGTAAAAAAAGCAGGACTTTTTAAAGCTGCCAATCAACAATTTTCTAATTTATAAAGCCCAATACATTTGCACTTACAACATTTTCAAAACCCAGGAAACAAAGTAGAGTTAAAAAAGCATTATGAGTAAACAAACATAGCTGTATAGTTAGACACAGCTACACACACACTAACATAGCTTTTTTTACATTCAATCGAATATGGGGCTTCTTCACAAGTGTTCACATAGTACTGTGCTGAGGTTCCTATGACTTAAGGGCCAGATGCTTTTCACAAATGACCAACAATTGTAGTTAGAATAAATTAATGATTGATTTTTTTAAAGCTTTGATGGAATTAAGCATACTTCTTTTCTCAATGTGCCTATGTGAATGTTTGCCTGTTAAACTTTTTTTTTCTTTTTCTTTTTCCTTTTTTTTTTTTTTTGACAAGTGAGGCCACCCGGCAGAAAACAACTGATGCAAAACCCAGGAATAATCCCTCTGTTTAGTTCAACACTATGGTTAGCCTTAACACTGCCTCTATTATCCAATGGATTTAGAGAAACTTTCATTTATTTGTTGGCCTCAGTTTTCAATTCTGTTGCCCTCTTTAAGGAAACCTAGTCTTATTCCTATGTAAGTACATTTGCATACTGGTACAATGAAATGTCTTAGAATTTTCATTACCCTACTAAGCTAAATAGGGGCTGTGTACATATGTAATTTGAAAAAATACAGGAAAAGAATCAAGATATAGGTTAATACTCTAAGGATTTTTAAAGCACACTGTAATAAACCTGTAATGCTCATGGTACATTATTAACATAATTACTTCCAACAATATTTTAACAATATACAGCCATCTATTCTTAAAAAACCCCAAACCACTGGAACCTAAGAAATGCATTCAATTATCAAAAATACAGTGCCAATTAACTACATTAAAATGTGTTATTTTCCTATAGGAATCTTTAAAAATTTATATTTTTATTATGGATAATATTTTACATTCTCTAATGTTCAGAGCTAAGCTATAAAAGGTTTACTCTACACGAGACAGGCAAAGTAGAATAAGAATTTTTAGTTTACTTAGGGGATTCAAATTAGGAATTTATTTAGCTGTGTATACATTATAGCAAATCATCCTGTGTAATCTTAACAATACGTTTAAAAAATCTACATTTTCTTGAAACATTTGGTTGTCGAGTCTTAAAAAAAAATGAACAGTTTAACAAACAGTATGGTTTAGGAGAAGGAAACCATGCGGGACTGGGAGTCAGAAAATAACAGTTTTGCGCCAGTCCCTCTAGCCTCAGTGTTTTCTTCAGTTAAAGAAAATGGGTACTCTCTAAGACTGTTCGTATGTTCAAATCTTTATAACTATTTGGTACAATGATATAAAACAAACGGCTATAATATTATAAGTTGATATTAGGAATTTGTTCCAAGGTGATTCTTATTCCACAAATGCTTTTAAAAGTGAATAGTACAAACTGCCCCCTATGTATGTAGAGATTGCGTAGGACCAACTTTCAGTAACAGAACTTTGTAATAAAGTCTCCACTGACTAAAAATGGATCATATAAAGCTTAATAAGGAAATCCTAACATTCATTGGAATATTCTTCATTAGTTGTTTTCCCTAGTTAATGCAATCAGCACTGATACCCAGCAAAACATATCACCCAGAACGATGTGCTATTTACACCTTAATTTAAAGAGGGTGGAATTAGCAATACCACCCACATCCAACTCCTTCCTTTTTCTTCCTTAGTTTTTCCTTAAAACAATGACATTAGTTTCTGAAAATATTCAACTAAGAGAAGTTTCACATAAACTCACACATCCAGATGTTCAAAGAGGAGTTTTAAACTTTATCAAGGAAGTAAAATGGAAACATGATGATGACATTCTGCCACCAAGAAGGGAAGTAGAGGTCTCCAGCTCCAAATGAAATTGGGTTTTACAGTATATAGCATTCTCTTTGGAATAAAAATAAATATGCATTTTAGGGTCTTAGCTAGAAA
>NC_139027.1:58899510-58932010 GCF_964662115.1 Mustela nivalis
TGTTTCTTCTGAGTTACTAATTATAAGTCAGAAAATGGTGATAAGAGAGTTCAGAGAATTAGTAATAAGATCACAGGAAAATCAGATGTTCACTTCTAAGAAAAAGAAAGGGGAAGCAGGAACCATGTCATGTCTGGAATTTGGGCTCCAAAGCCATTAGACTGGGTTTGATTCCTGATTTTACCACTTGAGAACTGTATGAACTGGGTCTTTCTCTGGACCTCAGTTTCCTTACTGAAAAATGTGATTATTAATAGTCTTGCCTATTAATGGAACCTATCTCATAAGGCCATTGTGAGAAACAAGGAAGTAATGCACGGAAAGCGTTTTCCATAGTGTCAGACATAGTGAGGCATGCAATAAATATTGTAATCTTTAGGTAAAGATAATGGATAATTCTGGAGATTCAAAGGAGAAAATTCCCAGTAACAACTTAAAAACTTTATTTTTATTTTTCTGTGGGTCCAATTTCCTGATTTAAAGAAGCTTTAATGCTACATTTTGTTCCTCAAGGGATAAGGTAAAAAAATATTCTAAGGAATCTGTAGAAAAGTCATTCCTTTTATCTCTTTAATTCTTATTCTCCCTAAGTATATTTAAAATTTTTAGGTGGTCAGTTAGGTTTTTGTAGTGGATAGTCTAAAAAAAGTGCCATGCTTACATACAAAATGTTGACTTGGAATGCACATGTTTCTAACTAATAAGACTAACTGTTCCCAAAGAAATAAGTCATTCCAAACTTTAAGTGCCAGATATTTAAAAGTTCCTCCTCAGAAATTACAGAAACTTGCAGCAATTATAAAAAAATAGAGAGATGAGGGGAAAAAGTTCTCTAGTATGTGCATAAGGATTTTACAAAGTAGGATGGCAGAAAACACACACACACACACACACACACACACACACACACACACAGTGTTATTTAGTATTAGACTAGTTTAGGATTTTACTTGTTTCAGAAAGAACCCCACAGCTGTTCTGTCTCTGCCAATGACACCCTTCCCCTAAAATGGATGTTGGGATCTCAAGCCCTTTTTCTGCCACTGCCATTCTCATCCCTGGCATTTCATCATCTTGCTGCAGGATCCACTGAGGCTACTATATTCCTTTGTTACTTTCCTGTTAGAGCCTTCTCTTAACATGCCAGGAAAAATGCCCAGTGGTCTAGGGCACTATCCAGGTTCCACCTTCCTCCCCAACAAGATGCAAGAGT
Organism: Mustela nivalis; assembly: GCF_964662115.1. Classification (NCBI taxonomy): domain Eukaryota; kingdom Metazoa; phylum Chordata; class Mammalia; order Carnivora; family Mustelidae; genus Mustela; species Mustela nivalis. Next base: position 58,900,724 of record NC_139027.1, read on the forward strand.
TTCAGTGCTAAAGGGGTTAATACTTAAAACTCAGAGATGCTTAAGCTCTGGGAATTGAGGACTGAGGCCTAGAACAACTATTAGCGTTATTCTAGTGATATTTTAAATTAATAAGTTTTTGTGGGTTTGTCTGGCCTGTGGATGCTAATAACAGTGCTTCTTTTGGAGGTGCCTGGCTGGCTCTATCAGTAAACTATATGACTCTCAATCTCAGGGTCATGAGTTCAGGCCCCACATTGGGCATGGAGCCTACTGAAAAACAACCAATCAACAAACAAAAAACAGTGCTTCTTCTGGAAAATGTATTCTCAATTCTGCAAAATGAACTTCTAAATAAGCTTTGCAACCCATTTAAAATTGAGTACATTTCATCAAAAAGTTAAGAGAGTTAACATATGACCCAGCAAGTCCAATCCTAGGTATATACCTCAAAGAACCGAAAAATAAGGATTCAAAGAAATGCTTGTACACAACATTCATAGTAGCCAGAAGGTGGAAACAACCCAAATGTCCACCAATGGATGAATGAATAAACAAAATGTGGTTATATACATAAATGGAATATTATTCAACCATAAAAAGGAATGAAGTAGTGGCACTTGCTAAAATATGGATGAGCCTTGAGAACTTTATATAAAGTGAGAGAAGCTAGACACAAAAGGATAAGTAGTTTGATTTCATGTACATGAGATATCTAGAATAAAGCAAATTCCTAGAGACAGAAAGGAGATTGGAGATTTCCAGGGGATTATAAGAGGAGAAAATGGGAAATTATTGCTTAATGAGTATAGACTTTCTATTTAGCGTGATGAAAACCTCTGGAAATGGTGGTGATTGTGTAACCTTGTGAATGTACTAAATGCTACTGAATTGTACACTTTAAAATGGTTAACTTTGTGATATGTGAGTTTCAAATCAATAAAGAAATTTGTATACAGTCACTATCTAGAAGTATATAAAAACTGAAAGCAGATAAAGTATGTTTTGCTCTGTAAAGAACATATGCTGGGAAAAAAAGGACTGACTCAAGAGCTAGAAAACCCCAAAACTTAAGTTCAACCCCTAACTCAGCCATTACTACTTATGCTTTTTTAAATGAGTCATTTCCTTATCTGAGCCTCAGTTTCACCACAGAAGGAATATGGATGCAATCTGCTCTGCTTAATTCTGAGGCTGAGATTCAGAAACTGCATAGAAAACTCTAATACATCAGGAAAGAAAGTACTAACTACTCTAAATGAAAAGTTGGAAGCACTGGAACCCCAAAAAGGAAAAGGATGAATATATGCTTTCTTTTTCTAACACCCTCTTATTTCAGATGCAAACGAGGCTTTAGGCAAATCTTGAGAAATAATTATTTGGTCTGGAGGAAGTTCAATACAGTCCAGGATAATTGCTGGAGCGTACCAAGTTGAAGAACTAAGTCAATTTTAGTCTGAATCAGCAGTAGCTGACCCAGTGCAGATCAGATTCTGTCTTACGCAGTAAAGAAAATCAAGCCCCAAAGGCAGTCTAGAATCAATCTGTAGTCCATGACTGTCTTTTTGAATATAAATCATCTGTAGGTGGAATGGGGCCACTTCAAATCTTCACCAGTATTACATGGGATGAAAAGGAGATCTTGAGTCTGTTTTGGTTAAAATCTTCAATAATTCATGCTCCAAGTATGAAAAAAGGGAGGAAACCAAACTTCCAGCTTTTTTCCTAGTGGCACAAGGTTCCTTGTATAGTAACATCTCATTTATCTAACACAATGAGGAAAGGGTATTGAAAAAATGTGTTTAAAAGAAATTAGCCTCCTCAAAATATTTAAAGGTAGTAATTTAAAATTGTATATAGAAGTTACACTACTTGGTATTTACATTTCTTTATATAGCTAACACAATGAACATTTTCAAAAACCCCTAGAAAACAAAGGGAAAATACAAATATGAAACAATATACTGGTTTACGGGATACTTACTGAATCTACACAAATGTGTAAGACTGAGGGTACATGTAAATTGTAAGGACAACAATAAACATGTTCTAGGTAATCTAGTATAGTGGGAAAGATCCTGTATGAGAGAGTTCTGGTGGCTTGAATTCTAGTCCAGTGATCTGTGTGACCTTGAGCTTTCCCTGTAACTCTGTCTCTTCTGCACAATAAGAAGACTAAGCAATAGTTCTCAAAAAATAAATTGGGGTGTTTTCTTTGGTTTTAGATTTTAAGCAGAACCTTTTCTTTAAATGAACTCTTCCAAGAAGCCTGCTATTTCAAATAAATAAACTCAGAGCTGCTCTGTTTGAAGTAAGGTAGGAAATCCAGATGCCTGTCTGCTTTCTGCTCTCTTATTGTCCTGGCAGCCCCAAGATGCCTCTGAAGAAGCTTTAGGGCTCCACAGAACAGTTTGAAACCCACTGGGCCAGATAAAGCCAAAGGTCTCTTCCTGTTCTAATATGTTCTGATTTCACTAATGTAGGCATTTTCAAATGTCCCATATAAATGCTTATTTTTGGAGGAGTTCTTTTATTGTAAATATATTTTTGGTAATATAGAAGAAAAAGTTAGGAAAGAATTCTAATCTACTATTACTAATTTACTAACCTACTTTACTATTTTACTAATCTAACTTTAATACAGCCAATAAAATTAGAGCAACTAATTAAAGGAATGAATTTTCCACTCCTACATTTTGAGATTTTTTTTCTTAATATAATTTACTTTTAATTTGGTATGAATAATTTGGGTATATTTCTCATTTTTACCCCTTTTATAGGAGCAGCATTTTTAATAAATACATAAATATATATATCACTTTAAAATATACACATACACATACACTGCTTTTTTCCAGTAGCTCACTGTGCACTCAGATCTGTACAATCACTATTGGCAATCAGCATTAAATGCCAATCTACCCTCTGGTTAGGAGCTAACTTGCTGTTCCAACCCATTTTTATAAACCTTCCTATATACCTTAATCCTTTCAAATGCAACTGTGACACAAACTATTACAGACTTTTAAAAACCTGTTCTCTTGGAGGAAAAAAAAAAAAAAAACTGTGGAGCATCAGTAACCAGATAGTATTCTCAAATTTCAGTGATCTAGTCCATGGAGCCGTCCCCTATGCATAGTGCTCTGTTTCATGCAGTACATGGCTTTAGCTGGCCAAATCTTTTTTTTTCCCAATGAATCAGTAGAACAGTGAAGATCTTACTTTTTTTTTTAAGCAGTGGCATATCAATGAGGCACAGATGTGTATTCCAACTCTGCATGGATGAGCACACTGTTCAATGGTGCTGGCTCACACGGTATCAGGGCGAGTTATCACTTCCCATGAAGGCACTCTTATCACCAGGGCCCAGAGAGGTGGCTGCAAATCACAGCCTTTTTATTTTCAAGGCAGTTCTGCTGAACATTCAGGCTTCAAAGATTCACACTTCCAAAACTCTATAAGAGTTTGTGAACGCTCAATTTGCCAAAACTGTTTACAGTGTAATTGGGCACCGTACCTGTGTCCATGAGATAGCGAAGGCGCTTCTCCACCAGCGCGGCACGGGTGTCAATTTGCTTTTGCTCATTCTCTAGTGCTGCCAATTCTCCTACAACATACTGACTGGTGTCTTTGAACCCTTTCTGTTAACGAGAACAAACAGGAAGGAAAAAAAAAAATCACTTGTAAGTTGCATTTTTCCTTTCTACAAACACTTAGTAAAGCACTTACCTAGAGAACCAAATACACTGTTAGTATCACCCTTAGTATGAAAAAGCAATTCCCCGTGATTCAAAAAATTTTCATATACATTATGTATAGCAAAACTTTTGTAAATAGAGAAAATCTCAGCTGTTTCATATTATAATTCAACAACCAGATTTGCCATATTTAAAAAGTTAGCACTGAGGAAAAAAATTCTCCCGGAGTAAAGTCAGAGTTATTTAAGCATGGACAAGAATAGAAGATAATTTTCCCCTTGGTGACTGTCAAAACAAATATCAGTGACACTTTCATTCAAATGTGCAATATAAAAAAATGGAGCTTTACTAAGGAAATGATTCTTAAAGTATCTACTGGAAAAACACACACACACACACAAAAACAACCCAGATTTGTTCTTACAAAAGCACAAAATTAAAGAGACACATTTCTTGATTTTATAGTAAATATACTATTTAAAATACTTTTTAAAAGCGATAAAAGAGAAGTTTCTAGTATCTCCAGTTTTTCCTCCAGCTGGCTCCTGTACTTGAAAATGTCATTCTGTTGACGTATCACTAATTATTGTAGCTGCGAATTCTAACTTGACAGGTGGTTTCAAACCTTGCTACATAAGATCTAATGCGACTAGTACACTGATTTGGTTAATCTTCCATCTAACCAAACTTAGATTTCAACTTGAAATTTTACTTTTTACAATCATCTGTGCTTAAAAAATTATCCTTGGAAGTTTTATTTGAAGTAGCAGTTCTATTACAATGTACCAGTACAGTCTTAATTTTTACTTTCATATTAAACATTTTAATCATTAGGGGGCACGATTATTATTTACGAAATAGTTATAAGTGGGTTAATTATAGCTCCCTTTGGAATACCTGTTTTAGAGCTAAGTTTCCTAAGTAGCTGAGGAATACTGAAGAAATGCTTGAGTGATTACTCTCACCATCACCATTACTAACATCAGCACTTACAACATTATGTACTCAGAGAAACAAATGTGAACAATCTCTTCTATCAAATCCTTTTCCTATCTAGAAGCACATTAGTCTCTAAGAAGCCATGAGGAATTATCTTTCGGTACTCCTTAAACAAGAAACAAAATCAAGAATTATGAGCATATTTTGGAAGTCTCATGATCAATAAACACATCTAACCACATGTGTAACTTATATACCTTTGGAACTAGTAAATTCATAAATGAACTCAGTTTATACCAGCTTATTATTAAATTGATTTATGGTACTTGACAAACTTAAAGCTAAAATGTATTTTACAAAATTATAAAACTGAGAGTTGCTCAGGATAGCATATCAAATAAGTTACTGTATTTTTAAAAGATTCATAAAAATGGATATTCTCCCATCTTGATATGAAGTATAACAAAAAAATTGTAACAGAATATGTTAATGGGGGGCGCCTGGGTGGCTCAGTGGGTTAAGCCGCTGCCTTCGGCTCAGGTCATGATCTCAGAGTCCTGGGATCGAGTCCCATATCGGGCTCTCTGCTCAGCGGGGAGCCTGCTTCCTCCTCTCTCTCTGCCTGCCTCTCTGCCTACTTGTGATCTCTCTCTGTCAAATAAATAAATAAAAAATCTTTAAAAAAATATGTTAATGGTAATTTAAAAATCTGGAATAACCTGCTGAATGCTTTTTGTACCTAGCAGAGCATTTTCAAAAAGGACTTTTTTCATTCCCGTCAAAGGGACAAAACAAACATAGCAGTCTGCCAAGACAACAGGAGTAAGAAAGATATAAGAAAGCAAAGTTGATAAGCAAAACATAAACTTCATTATTTTTAACTGACTGGCTCACCTAAAAATAGTAAAAAAGATTTTTTTTTTACTATTATATTTTACTATTTTAGTACATACAGAAAAACTATTTCTTTTTTTTTTTTTTTAAGATTTTTTATTTATTTATCAGAGAAGGGGGGGAGAGAGGGAGCACAGGCAGACAGAATGGCAGGCAGAGGCAGAGGGAGAAGCAGGCTCCCTGCTGAGCAAGGAGCTCGATGTGGGACTCGATCCCAGGACGCTGGGATCATGACCTGAGCCGAAGGCAGCTGCTTTAACCAACTGAGCCACCCAGGAGTCCCAGAAAAACTATTTCTTTAGTGTGAGTATAAAGTACACTGAAGTATTCTGAAACTTAGAAATTATATAAAATATTCCATCATGATAGATCAATAAGCTGTTCTATATACTAAAACCTTAGTACAACTTAAAAATGAGAAGTTTTTAGAACCCTAGTTTGTTGTTTGTAATTCTGAGTGCACTTACGAGGATTTAAAAATCCAACAAAGACTATTTTAACAGTAAAAACAATGAAAGTATTTACACAAACTATAGATAATAAAAAAGTAGCACCGCCACAGAGAGCTATGCTTCCTGACAAAAATTCAAGTTAAAACTTGTTCTTCCTGCTTCTGTCCCGCAGCTGTCCATCAAAAGCAGCTTTCTCCCTGCGGTCTATCAAATATTTCCCTCACAAATCAATTTTACACATGATCAGCCCATACCCCTACTGAGCTGAACCTCCCCGTTAATTAAGTGAAGAAATTACCATATATATTATATTAATGCAAACATCATTCAGCTAGTAATTCACGGCTGATCTGGATAATGGAAAGGTTGAACACCCATTAACCCAAGCCAACAAAATGGGTTGGCTGAGAAATTCTAGCAGGTCTCATGTGACTTTTCCCTCTAACTGCAGCTCTGCGGTATCTGCTATTGTAATAATTAAAATCCTCCTGGTAGATCAATACTGGAATCTCTTTATGGGAAGTGCCCTGATGGAAATGTCTCAAGGAAGCTGGGGCTGTGGAACTCTGAAAAATTCATTTTTTTTATCTGACAATTATCACCACACTGCAGACTAATTCAACAGTGCACCCCTCTCACTCTGCTTTGAATGCACTGGAGATTGACATCTTAAAAAACCTAACATCTCATTTTAACAAATAAAGGCACTATTTCCACATACAGTTTGGTATTATCAGCAATCATGAAACCACACAAAAAATTAATATACATTAAGCACTTCATCTTCTGATGGCTTCCTCTGAGTTTCAGTTATCGCTGCCTTCTCCTCATTTCCTTTCTTTGTATCTTCCTGTATTGATCTCTGCCTTTTCATCTCTTAAAAAAAAGGGGGGGGAAAGACATGTAAAATTATTATAAAGCTTGATATTTGTGTACTGAAATGTGGATTTACATTATCAGCTTATATTTATATATGTAAGTATATATATAAATATATAAAAGTATATATATATATATATATATATATATATATATATATATATATACATATACAAAGCTAGATTCTATTAAATCATAAGATGGGAAAATATTTTTAAAAGCATTCCTACCTGGTCTATTCTCAACATATTGACTGAAAGACTGAAGTTGAGTTTTTCTGACTGTAGAATCCTTGCTGAACACAACAGGATTTCTAAATCGTTCTGTTGCTTTTTGTAATCGCTCAGTCCGGAGATCTTCTGTGCCATTCTAAAAGTAAAACACAGTAAGACAGTCTAGATCATATAAACATGAAATTACATATTAGTAAAACAACTTCTACTGATTTGAGATAATGACAAATCAGAAACTTTTTGAAAGAAAAAGTATCTTAAAGACCTCTCTAAATAGTTCAACTACAAGTTCTGTTCCCTGGAACCCAAACTTTGGGAGACATAGTTCAGACAGAGGATCACTCTTGACAACTTTGATTCATTAGACACTGTAAACCCCTGTGTCTTCTTCTCCCAGTGATATCTATCATTTAAAAGCCATGTTGTTTCTGCCTGTTCCCCCACTATTCTGCCCCCTCAGTTTGTACGGTCCCACAGACTTGTATGACAAGAAGAACTAGTTTCTAATTTTATGCCCATTGAGATAAACCACTAATGCTGGATGAAGGCTAAAAGGTAGGATTATAATACTACCCCACTGAACTGCATTTCATCAGCTATAACTTTCCAAAGCCAGATTTGTAAGTAAGCCCTTTACAGCTAAGGAAACTACAATTATCTTTTCCAGAGCTTCCTATGTTAATACTGGTAACAAATTCAAATGGTTCTATCAACAAGAAATATCCCAGAAGACTGAACTACTGCGATGTGTGGAAGCTGCAGATACCGAGGTGCTGTGTACCAAACAAATATTTCATTTTATACCTAATCTTTTATTATTTTTATTAAGTGTTTTGAAAGTAAATAGGGAAAGGCTAAGATGCATGACTAATAGCTAAGCCTGCTGAATGCTGAAACTGGTTATCAAAAGCTACCAAGACTTTGCCCTTCCTCTGCATTGAGACAATCAGTAATGAGGGAGTCCTCCAATGGCCTATTCTCTAGCCTCAAGGAGGCCTGGGATACAGAATCCTCAAGGGAAGGTAACAGTTTATCCTTTTCCACAAACACAGAATGCCTCATTTATAAACGTGTAAACTGCATTTTATTAAAAAAATAAAACCCCAAATCAATGCTGAAAGCTTCAAGAGAACAGATGGACTCTATATGTTCTTTATAAGCACCATTTAAAAATTCTTAACTAAAAAGATTCACACAAGGACAAGCTGTTTAAAGCACACCTTTTGTTGAAGTAACTTTAAAAATCACTACATAAGAGCTTTTTTTAGAATGCCAAACCAATTTGATCTATTTAGACAATTAAACCTTAAGAATAAAATTACCTGTTTCATTTTTGAAGTTATAGAATATCTTTATTATTGGGATCATGCTTATAGTATGCTAGCTCTGTAGCTAGGACAGGAACAATTTCGGCTTTTATTTATTTAAGAAAAGTGTGTATTCTTACTGTTATCATTATAATAATTGCCCAATAGTTTAAAACTCCAGTCTTTATCAAAATAAACAAACACAGCTAAATTTTTTGAGGCTTGGCAACATGCTAAAATATCAGTGCGATTAGCCAGCAAATCCCATCTTAAGAAACGTTTTTATGACTAGGGACTTCTGCCACTTTACAAATGTATTCCTCTAAACCCACTAATTCAGTTAGCCCTTTCAATCCATTGTATTATTCTTAGGCCAGCGTCATTCTGCATTAAATCCACTGCAGAAAGCTAAATTGAACGCAAAAAAATCAGACCTGATCCAGGCTTCCTTTTGTTCAAAGTCAGAGACCAAAAGTCCTCTGGTGATGCCACACACTTTCATCACCAATTTATAGAAACCAACAGTATAAGGGAAAACCAAGGAAAGTCATTGTTTTGGGACTTCAAAGCATCTCTGTGTCAGAGGAAGGAAATCCTTTCAGTCAGCAGGGCAGTCCCCATCGTCCGCAGGTGGGTGAAAAGTTATACAGCACTAGAAGTGCCCTAAAGCTACAGAAATATTTATGATGCCATGTGAGGAAAAGGGAGATGGATGGCTTCGTGGGGGATAATATAAATAGCGTAAATCAAAATAATCTCATGTGGCATTTTGGCTAAACTCTTGCACAAGTTAAGATTTATATTGGCAAAAATTACTGGCAAGTATCTCTATATACAACCACATACCATCTTCATGTATTAACATTAATTCTAGTTCACCTAAACAGGTCAAATGTTGAGGATGACAGAAAAAAATGCTGGAGTTCTCTTAGCAATGTTCTTCCTAGTAAAATATTAACGTATATAGAAGTCAAGAATAGTTTCTACTTTCACCAACACATCAATTTAAAGTAGTAATTTCTCTGGAAAACAGTATATGAATACTGATTACTATATTGATACTAAATTGAGTAGCTAGTCGATAAAAAAATTTATATCTTAATCTTAACATGAAGAATTTGTAAGATTGATTTTAGGATTATAAAGTGCCAGTGCAAACTAGAATACACAGATACAGAGTCAAATATTTCAGCTGAGGTTTACCTTAATATCTTGCTCTGAGCTCTCAGTTAGGGCTTTCTGTGCAGCACTGGAGAGTGAATTTGACACCTGTGGCTGAGCTTCTAGGAGCTTCTTTAGCTTCAAGTCCATAAACTTAGTGTTTTGTTCTGTTAAACAGACAAGATGCATTAAGATGTGCAGACTATCAATTTAGGGGACATCATAAAAATATTACTACATTTTAAATACATTAATTAGGCTTGTGAGATAACATATCAGACCTGACAAATGCAGAACTTTCAAATATATATAAACTGTAATATGTACTATAAAACTATAGTATAACTGAGCCATCTTTAGTATATTAACATACTTTTTTTTTTTGAAGAACACTTTTTAAAAAATTTATTTATTTTTTAGAGAGAGAGAGAAAGCACATGTGTGTGTATGTTGGCGGGGGGAAGGGCAGAGAGAAGGCGAGAGAGAATCTCAAGCAGACTCCTCACTGAGCACAGTGCCTGATGTGGGGCTCAATCTCACGACTCTGTGATTATGACCTGAGCCGAAATCAAGAATCAGACGCTTAACCAACTGTGCCACCCAGGTGCCCCTATATTTTCTTTTATTGAGATACAACTGTTTTTAACCTTCTGTAAGGTTAATGTGTACAATGTGCTGATTTGATACATTTATATAATGCAATATAATTACCACCATAGCATTAGTTATCATCTCTATCACATCATATATAATTATCATTTCTTGTTTGTGGTGGGAACAATTAAGATCTAGTCTCTTAGCATATTCTTTGTATATATATATGCATACATATACACACATATATGTTTCCCCCCAAATCAGTCCCCTTAAAGAATATAGTCAATATAACTAAGACCATTCAGTTATACTATATAGTTAATAATGGCTATGCTTACCTGAAGACCCAAGCCTGTATTAGGTGTATACATGTATCTAAGTAACTGTATAGATTATACATAATAAAATAATCTATCTACAAAGTAGATATTTAAAAGAGGCAATACATTTTACTCTTAAGTTATATTATTTCAGTTTCAATACTTCTAGCATATTAAATTTATACACATAATACCATATTAAAATAAGTTCTTAACATGATCTCAGTCATGTATACATTGTTAGAATCCAATGTTTAAGTGTGTACATAGGTATCCAGTATTGAAACAGGGCATATGTTTAAAAAATACCTTAGTCTTAGAAGGCAGAAATACAGCAATCACATTTTAGAATGTATTAAATAAGGATAGAAATTTAAAATAAATAAAATATAGCTGTAACTTTTAAAACAAATAATTTCAAATTATTTTTAGCAACTGCTTTAATCTTTAATAATAAAATAATTCAGAAACAAATGGAAACAATTTCATTTAAACAAATTCACTCAAAGCAACTCTTTAATAAAACGGTTGTAAAAGACATGCCAACCATTTGGTGAGTGATATTTTTCATAAAGATTAATAAGTTTTCTAATTATAAGACTCTTAATAAATGCTATTATCATTACTTTCATGCAAATTGGTCAGTTTATATTGCCAGGCCTCTCTTTTAAACAATATCTGATGAACTATGGTCAAATCAAGATAAAGATTAAACAATTTATTATTAAAACATTATGACTTTTACATACATATTACAAAAAGAATTTTGGGGAAAATAGAGAAAGGCTAAAAATCATAATACATGCTACGTGCCTTCAGTTTCCAATTTGCAATCCTATTTCTTATTGCCATGAAATAAACTATACTCTGGATTACAAAGTCTGTCCTTGCATATGCCAAGACTTATTGGCATGCTTGAGACTTATAAACAATATATTAGTTAACTCCAAAAATAGGTAAGACTGAGATGTGTTTTCTTGTTTGGCATACATGAAGTAGGAGAGTTTTTAAAAAAGAATAAGAGTCAAGCTTGTTAGCATATATATATATATATATATATATATATATATATATATAATTTTTTTTAATGTGATTGGAAATATTGGGAGTGTCTCTTCCATTTTCAAAAAAATTTGTAAAATTTATTTATTTTCAAGTCATCTTTACACCCAATGTGGGGCTCAAACTCATGACACCCAGATATTAAGAGTCCCATGCTTTACTGAATGAGCCAGCCAGATGTCCTTAGCCCTAATATTAACCAACCTTTAAAGAACTCTGTCAGTTGTTACAACTAGAACCAGAAAACTCCCTTCACCTTACCTACAAAGTGGCTAATTTTTTCTGTCTTTGTAATCTACTGCAAAATCAGAAAATATGTGTCACTTATTGACAATGATTTTATACTTCCATAAATTGAATTTTAAGGCCTTAAATCTGTACCTATGGATGTCCTCAGCAGGAAAGGGGTGTTATTGGTTTCTGATAGAGACTTTGGTGGTGGTTGTGGTGAGGGGGTGAATAAGCAACCACAAAAAACTCGTTCAAAAAAAAAAAAAATCAAACTTACCAAGTTCTACTATATTTTAAATAGAAAGAAGTAAAAGGTAGCCCCAATTTTGGGTTAAACATTCAAAAATTTTCCTTAAATATCAGCATTCTCCTGGATTTGCACAATTATAAATATGCTGACTTCTATTTAGTAAAAGTATAATTTAACACTAGACCATGAGGGAGCTACTGAGAAAGGGCATGGATTTTCTTGGGTGCTCCTTACAATCAGGAAGACCCTGGTTGAGTGTTTCTTGGAGAAATGACAGCAAGATTTCAGAGGAAGGAGAAACAAAGCAGGTTAGCACTGAAGGGGCATGCCAGGGTTGAGAAGAAGAATACATATTCTTACTCCCTTCAGCTTTTTACAGAAAAAGACAAATTAGGGACTTCGCTTCCTCACCTTTAAGTCACCACTCTTCATTGCTATAAGAATTTAATTCAAAAAGCACTTAAGGAACCTCTCACGTATACAAAGCTTTGGATTGCTACCAGATGCTGACTTATAAAGACAATGCATCTGGAATACTTACCTATTAAAACATGAGTAAGAATCTTTATATTTTAAACAACAGTTCAGTGATTATTCATAAAATATTTACTGACATAAGATATGAGATTAATAGTAATCTATATAAGCAGTTTTCAAAGTGTCTTATTGTAATTAGATACGGAATAGTGTAAATTAATTTGTTGGTATTATTTAAATATTTAAAATAAGCACAAAATTTGCAAAATAATATTACTAAGACTATCAATTCTAAACCACATCAGAAAATTTGATCCATGGTTGACATTTACATTTGAAGTATTCCATATGTATGACATCTATACCTCACAAGAACACATCAAAATATTTAGGCTGAGATGGGAAACCAATTTTTGAATGCTTATAAATTATCTCATACAATAGAAAATATAAGAATAAACTTTAGTATGCAAAGTACAATTTATTATTCCAATTTTATTGTTAATTTTAACATTAAATCTAAAACAAAATAACACAAATTTGATGGAAAGTAGATTTAGCTAAATGATTTGTGAGGGCATAAGATGTAATAAGACTACAAAAAGAATTTGTTATCATTATTGATGAGATAATAATAAAAATATAATGATAAAGTTTGCCATGCAGCAGGATGCAAAATATAATTTGAAATTACCAGGAGTATCAAGGTCACTTTCTAAGTTAGTAAGTTCATCTCCACCTCCTACAACAAAGCCTTCAGGAATCTCCTCGTTAGTATCTATCTCAATATTATCATTTTCATCTGTAGGAACATGTAGCAATAAGGTTAGTATATTATTTCTATTTTGTATCATTTATCCAAAACACTAGAGTAGAAAACTTTAATGACAGTTACTCGAATATGGTCTGATAGAGATCAGCAAGAAATCAGTTTTAAGTCACTTTTCACTATTGGATTAACATTTATACTTTACATTTACACGTCAGAGTTGAATTGTCACATCAAAGCAGATACAAAAGTTTTGACAATTTGCCACACATGGTCTCTGAGTCACTGAGCTCATCAAGTCCCTATATCTTAACTTGTAATGTGTAAGTAATCTCCAGTAACAGCATACAAAAATAAAGTTGATTTGGTAATGAAGTCATTAAATGGTATTTCTAAATTATAATTTTTAGCATTTAATATAATTTATTTATATATTTATAATTTATATAAATCTATAAAGAAACAAATCATTCTTCATAAACTTGTAGCTATATTTAAATCATTTGCATGGGGCGCCTGGGTGGCTCAGTGGGTTAAGCCGCTGCCTTCGGCTCAGGTCATGATCTTAGCACCCTGGGATCGAGCCCTGCATCGGGCTTTCTGCTCCACATGGAGCCTGCTTCCCTTTCTCTCTCTCTCTGCTTGCCTCTCTGCCTACTTGTGATCTCTGTCTGTCAAATAAATAAATAAAATCTTTAAAAATAAATAAATAAATAAATCATTTGCATGAAGATTTGAATACTTTTCTACTATTAATGAATATTATCATAAAAGCATTATGGATAAATTAAGAGACAAGGTCAAGAATAGAATAGACAGTACCTTCTACAATGATTCAGAAACAATTTGAACAGTACATCTTGAAAGATGACACCTGGGAAACCTATTCAAACCTAAATACATGGAAAGAGGAAACTTATACTATTTTTAATACACTTAGTAAAATGTTTTAGGTTACAATTAATTAATGGAGGGTTTTTTTTTTAAAAAGATTTTATTTATTTATTTGAGAGAGGGAAAGCAGAAGAGCAGGGTGAGGGGCAGAGGGAGAAGCAGACTCCCTGCTGAGCCGGGAGCCCCATGAGGGGCTCATTCCTGGACTCTGGCATCATGACCTGAGCTGAAGGTAGACACTGAACCAACTGAGCCACCCAGGTGCCCCAATGGAGGTTTTTTTTAAACATTGAAATTTTCTATTTTATACTTTCTTCCTTTCTAAATTCAAGTGATAAAACTGGCTAAGTAGTTTTGAATTTTATGCATTTGAAAAAGCATACCACTAACTGGATATGCATGTTAGAGGTTTAGCTTTAAATTTTGTTATTGACAGTGTACATTTTAGAGAAATACCTGTCTAGCCCTGAAAGTCAAAGAATATCCTTACTACTCTACAGTAAACATTTTATCAGGCAACTTTTATTAAGTGAGGTATTACAACATTATTACAAATGAAAAATTCCAAAATTCCATAGTTTTGGCTTAATCCTTCAATATCTGTCCTTTTCCCTGCATGCCTTGTTGTGTTTGATTTGGGGCCTCCCCAAGTAAATACTTACTATGATCATCAGTACTACTAATAATAGTTTACATCTATTGAAGATGTTCTGTGTACTACGTAAGTCATTTTGAAGAATACAACAAAGAAAAACGGATTGAGAAATGACCCCGGGGAGGTGGGGGGACATTGCTAAGTTTCTTCAAATTGCTAAAGCATTATACTTGGCTCATTATTTAAGTACAATCAGTTGAGAGATACTTTCTTTTTTGAAGATTTCATTTATTTATTTGACACAGAGAGAGAGAGTGCGCGCGCACGATTGTGCGCACACGCACATAAGCAGGGTGAGTGGCAGCCAGAGGGAGAGGGAGAAGCAGACTCCCTGCTGAGCAAGGAGCCTGACTTGGGACTTGATCCCAGGACCCTGGATCATAACCTGAGCTGAAGGCAGACGCTCAACCGACTGAGCCACCCAGGTTCCTCTGAGAGAATTTTCTATGTTAGCATCTTCATTATCCTCAAAAATTCTTCTCTAAATAATTTTGCAATAAACATAAATGAATGAACAAGGATTTCCTGAGTGCTAAAGTAAGTGTTTAGAACACTTCCTTGTATTACTCTGCCAGAGAGAGTTTACAATCAGTTTTTAGAGTGCAATACTTTGTTGCTGCCAACCAGCCTCTACTGATTATTACTGACCATAATTAACCTAGAGTGAAACCATAAAATTCGACCTTCATTCTGCATACTGTATCCACAATTTGCAAAACACTGCAAGATGTTGAGGAGATACCAAATTGTAAAGACACTTAATTTTATTTTAAAGGTATACATTCAAGAGACTACAAAACTATATAGGACAGGTTAAGTGTTTGGGGCTAAAAGTAAGTTACAGAGCAAATGCAAAAGATGAAAGATTACTTTTTGCCAACAGTACCAGGAATTGTTCTTTGGAAGCATTAACCTTCAAAGTATACTTGAAAGGAAATAAAGGGAGGTAAGTCTTAAAAGGCAAAATCCCAGAAGGCCCTGAAGGGCAGAATGGGAAGTTTAAATTCTACTTAATGGGAATGGAGAGATACTGGTGCTCTAACATGATCAGCACTGTGTTCTTTAAGAGTAGCCTATTTAAGCCATTTTCTATCTAAATGTCTTATTGTAATGAGTTGTCAAATATGTATAAAATAATTAGTAGTAATATATGCATTGAAGTTTATGACTTTTATAAATTACAGTCACTTCAATATTATTCCTAAAGTATCACTTTTGCTTACATTCTGATATGCTTTCTTATGTGAAAAAAAGTGGTCAAGGGATTGCCCACAGGTGTGTACTATGCATGTGAAATCATCCTTCATGGGAGCAAGACTGCTGACCTAGATGTCAGACTGAAGAACTGAAAGTCTGGAGGCAGGAAATCAAGGTTGTAGACTGTGATAATCTTAGGCAAGCAGTACAGAGAGCCTAACCTAGTATATAAGAATTGGGAGTGGGTATGATGTGATTTGAAAACCTACTGGCTGGATGGTTGGTGGCTGGGGAGGGATAGTGAGGAGGAGAAACAGACATCAAAATTGACCCTCCTGTCTGAGTGACTAGAAGGATGGCATTGCAATAAAGAGAAAGAGCTCAGTCTGGAAATGTGGTCAGATATGGGTAGTTTCAGGTTCCAGGGATATGTAGAAAATTGTCCTTCCTTTCATTATTCACGTATATAATCCTTGTTTCCTGTGTGATGTTAAATGGGTGCCAGTCATTTTATTTCCAGCAAAATGAACTCTATTTACATTACCACTCACCAGCAATGCTAAGTGAGTTAACTCAGTGTTTATATATGTATGGCTAACCTTAGATAAAAGGATTGCTATTGGGGAGGGCAAGAGTAAAAATTGATCTCCTATACAGCTCAAGTCTTCTTGAGAATGGATTTCTACTTTCTTTCCATTCACTGGCTTCAGTTTTTAGGACATACCCTTGAATTCTTTTCAACATTAATGTTATAGATTTCTTAACACCTATGGAAACAGTCTAAAAGCATTCTAGCAGAACTAAAGTGCGCGCGCACGCGTGTGTGTGTGTGTGTGTGTGTGTGTGTGTGAGATAGCATGTATATGTCTACGACATCTATTTATCTACCTATCCTTATAGCTAACAACTGAAAACTTAGCAGATGAGCATGGCAGAAAGTAAACTAGAGACCCAACAGAAATTGTTTACAAATATGGCATATATAATATATGCAAAAAAAGGTAAAAGGAGATTGGATATGCACTGGAATGAGACAGTGCATTCCAGCTGACACTGAGCAGCACTATAAGCAAAATGGGAATCCCAGTGGTATGATTAATAGCAATAAGGCCAGTGTTACAACACTTATCATTTACAAATAAGTTGAATGAGAAAAAATAAAGGGAATCTGGTGACAGTAAAAAAAGCACTTTTACATAAAGACACTGAGGTGATCATAAAGATATATTCAGAAAATATATTTGGAAAAAATTTTCTCATTTGTATTATGATTTTTAAATTCTCACTGAAGGTACCTATACCATTAATGATTTTTAAAGTTACAAAAATCAAACATAAGACAGAAAACACAAGTATAGTTATTAATAGAAGCTGAAAATAAAAATTACTGAAGGCCTATAAGATTTTATTTTGGTTTAACAAATTTAGATAAGTCTATTTGTCATAACTAAAATAAAGACAACACAGGCATACAAACATTTTCATGGATGAAATTTTAAAAAAAATTTCCTTTATACACTTGAAATGTAAAAACAAAGAACACCAGTTTATCTAAGTCAAAGAGTGGCAACAATGTCCATTAAAAAGTTAAGAGACCTTAAGCTAACTCAGACCAAAGTGATAAACTATGGAATAAATAAATAAATAGAATAAATAAAATACATATCATATTTAATAAATCATATATTATATAGTAAATATATGATATAATATAATCTTAAAACAGAATAGATGCCTCCTTCCAAGTGGCCATGGACCATTAACAAAAGTTTAAAATTTATTTGGTCATAATAAAAGCTTATTAATTCTCAAATTTACAAAGTTTCCTTTCCTCACTGAGACAGGTTGCTGCTTGGGAACAGAAAAAAGCAAGCTTTTCAAGTAGGTTTGGGCAATGAGTCTGAGTAATGATCATGTTCAACACATTCCCCAGGCTGTGTTTCCTCGTTATTATTTCAGCTCTTGACTACCCTCTCCTTTGTCCCTCTGGACCACTGCTTCCAGAATCTTCCTATCCTCATTCTCCAACTAGGCTGGTCCCTACTCATTTCTCTCTTCTCTTTTCACACTATTCCTTATTCAGACTGGATGATTCCCACTAGAAATAGAAGAGTAGATACTAATTTGTTAATTTTTTCTCCCTGACTTATCAACCTCATAAGGTCATTTTCCCTTAGGAATTAGACTTTTTGAACTGAAGTGAAGTTCTAATTTGCTATGCAGGGGTCGGCAAACTATAGCTTGGGGGAAAAAATCTAGCACACCACAGCTTTGGGGTAAATAACCAGCAGTCATTCATTTACATAATGTTCAAGGCTACTTTCAGGCTAAAAGGCCAGTAATGAGTAATTTAGACAGAGACCACAGGGCCTTCGAAAGCTAAAATATCTACTTCAGTCCTTTTTTTCAGGAAGTTTGCTAAATCCTGGCCTAGCACAGTGACTCTCATGGCTCATTAGATAAATGCATATGTATAATAGCTGAATGTCAGGCAGGAATTTGTCCTAACAGTCTCTTACCCTATTCCCAACCTCAATAGCTTCAGCTTAGACCTTGAGGCCAGAGCAGACCTAGTCTGATCTATATACCTTTACTGAGGTCAGGGAATACGCCTACTCCACTTGTTGTAGGTCAACCTTAGCCCTGATTAAGAGCCTTTCATCTGATAGGTTGCTGCGTTCAATATCCAATATATAGTGTGTCCCATAGGAGAAATGGACCCTGGTCACACTGATCTTCTTAGTGAACAGAGTCTAGACTTCAGGTTTTCATTAGCTTTCTTTCTTTCTTTTTTTTTTTTAAAGATTTTATTTATTTATTTGACAGAGAGAGATTATAAGTAGGCAGAGGCAGGCAGAGAGAGAGGAAGGGAAGCAGGCTCCCTGCTGAGCAGAGAGCCCGATGCGGGACTTGATCCCAGGACCCTAAGATCATGACCTGAGCTGAAGGCAGCGGTTCAACCCACTGAGCCACCCAGGTGCCCCTTTCATTAGCTTTCTATTGAACCCCGTCCCCTCTTCATTTCACCTGGCTTTCCCTGTTCAGTCTATACTTCTTTGCTACCTCTGCAAATCCATTCCTTGTTTGTTTTTATTTACTTTGTTGACTACAGAATGATGCCAAAATCAGGTTTTCATGTTCCCTAGTTACCAAGTAGGGAAGATACCTATTCTTTGGGCTGTCACACTGATGAAGTTTCTTTACCTAGTCTAGTCCGGGCTTAATCTCAGCTGGGGTGATATAGTGATAAAACCAATTATACAGATGACCCTTCCTATCTATGACTCTTCACAGATGAAGAAGCTTGGCTTTAATTATTAGAAGGCATATACCTGACTGATGGGGGCACAAGGTTTATCCATAAAAATAAAATAGATGAAGAAGATATAAAAATAGATATAAGAAAGAAAAGATGAGGATCAGTATGCCTGAGTCCTCCAAAAAGCAGATCAAGTGGCACCTTAGACTAGGAGGAGGAAGGAAAAATGAGAAGGTATAAAGGAAGAGGCAGCTGAAAGATTTCATGAAAAGAAGAACAGATTAGGAGGGAGCATATGGACAAGAAAGTTAGCAGCAAAAGACCAGTCAGCACCAGTGCTGGAGAAGACTTTAGAGTGAGCTCCATTCATGGTCTTTGATAAAGCCTTAATTGTCATCCAGTGACATCTGCCTGAACCCTGAGACTTCATTTTAACATTAACCAAACTATCTAAAAATAGTAATAGCAAAGAGTAATTAATTAAAACTTTTAATTCTTAGCCTTCCCAGGGTTTATAGCTTATTTAAGATAGCATTATTATTTGCTCACCACTGAAAACAATATTAAAAGAGACACTGGATGCCTCTCTATCCTATTATTATGATGAGTTTATGAATTTCTCCTATGAGTTTATGATGCCACAGAAAGGGAGCATTAGTAGCTTTAGAATACTTTATAAGGAGGGTCAAGAATATGAGTTTTTTTTCTATATTCTGAGATATAAGAAGGCAAAGATTTTTATGACTTACTTAGAATACCTGGAACTTTTTTTTTTTTTTTTTTAAGATTTTATTTATTTATCAGAGAGAGAGGGGGGGAGAGAGCGAGCACAGGCAGACAGAATGGCAGGCAGAGGCAGAGGGAGAAGCAGGCTCCCTGCTGAACAAGGAGCCCGATGTGGGACTCGATCCCAGGATGCTGGGATCATGACCTGAGCCGAAGGCAGCTGCTTAACCAACTGAGCCACCCAGGCGTCCGGAATACCTAGAACTTTTATGATGCTAAAGAAACATCTTGTTATTAATAGTAAATGAAAGCAAATTATCATAGCATTATATAAATATAGGTATGAATAGTTACTGATGTTACTATAAAACTGTGGTAGACAGTATAGAAACTGCAATAAAAATTCTGAATGATAGGAGTTGAAAAGTAAGATGAAGGATTTAAGAAAATAAACATTCTGAGAAGACCAGAGGGACAGATACACAGCTGTTTAGGAAAGCAGTTTTCAGATTTATGGGATGGAAAGTTATATGCTATAGGCCTTAACTGGAATTCTCTATAACAGGAAGTTTTTAATATAAGGAATCAATTAGAAGTAGCAGCAGTAAGTTTCAGTTTCCTTTGAAGAAACTTATCATCGACCTTGAAATAGCTTACCTCTGTTTCAGTTCTCTAAGGTCTTATTCGAGTCCACACTTGCCTACTCTTCAGAGTGATCTTAGCATTCTAAGATTAACTCAGGACAAGTACCTGGCATGTTTTGGTAGATAAATAGGTTATACACCTTTGAAATTAAAAAAAAAAAAAACAAACACCAAAAACAAAAAAACAAAACAAAAAAAACACCAAAAACACAAAAACCCAGAGGTCTCTTGAGTATACTCCTCTTAAACAAAAATGTAAAAAGTTCCAAGTCAAAGATGCCCAAATTGAGCATTAAGGGCAAAATCAAAATTCTCCTTAATTGTATCTATAGTCCTGTCCTAATATCAAGCTGAGAATAATTTTTACAGATACTGAAGAAGACCTTCTTAGAATAAGAGACTAAGAAGAAATGGATATGAGGCTTACCCAAAATCCTTACACATCAGGCTAAGAGGCCAGATCATTGTTAAAGCTACTTTCGAAAGATCCAAGTCCAAACAAAAATCTTTCATGCCAAAGCTCACCACTAAGTCTCGTGACCTTGATGTTGAGAACCTGATTGCATTTTACTCACAATTAATGAGGCATCATGGGGAATCATAAACCAAAGTTTGTATGAGTTTTTTCCTGAATCATATTCTAAGAAAGTAAGAATTAAACCAACAAGTTGATTTGGAAAACAGCAACAGTTATCTTCTGATTTACTAAGCTTCCTGTAGGTTTTTTGCAACATATCAATAGGTTAGAAACTTATGTATTTGATGCAACATTTTGAAGTAGGAATAAAATGTCCCATAGGTTCACTGCAGATTTCTGGGTTGTCTGTAGAATATGATACAAGATTCTTTAACTCACCTCCAGATGCCTTTGACCTTTCTTTCAACTTTTCTGCAGCCATTTCACCATAGCTGGGAAGTTCTGACATCTTCACTCCAGATCGAGCTTCTGCTATTAGCTGACGAGCTCTCTCTCTCAGCTGCCGACGTCGCTCTTCATCTTGCTGCTAAGATATATTGAACAGTTGCCAACTCAGTAATTGACAGAAATGCAATTTCATTTTCAATCTGATCATCATGATAGTAACTGGTTTACAGCATGGTGCTTGGCCCACATTATAAATAGGATGCTCTATATCAGTTGGATGTCACACCATTTTTAAAAGACATCCTAGAATCAGATTTTTAAAAAATATTTACAAATTACTGTATTAAAATATCTTCTAAAAATTCAAACTAGCCTTTAAAGAATGCTTGGCAATATATATAACTGAGAAAATAGTAGTGACTATTATTAATAAAATAATTAGGCTTACAGAAAAAAGTCATAATACTAAAAACAGTATTTCAATTTATACCTTATTTTTTGAAAATAGACTTTAACTTGCTATTTTCTAATAAAGGTATAGAGAGAGCACTGGCTAACAGACATCTTCAATATTATTAAATGCTGCTACAGTATATTGATCATATATGAGAAATAGTATTTTGAGGGGGCTGGAGTAGAATGGAGATAGTATATTAGTTATACAAGTTATAGTTGTTGGTAGTTTTTAAATCAGAATTGGGTAACTGATGTACTATCCCCATTCCTACTCCCTCTCTCCCCAAATGCACATTAAGAAGAAAAAGTACGGGGTGCCTGGGTGGCTTAGTCAGTTAACCATCTGCCTTCACCTCAGGTCATGACCTCAGGGTCTTGGGATCAAGCCCTTACACTGGGTTTCCTGCTCAGCAAGCAGTCTGCTTCTCCCTCCCCTTCTGCCCCTTCCCTCACCACTTGTGCATACGTCCCCCCTAATAAATTAAATCTTAAAGAAAAAGAAGAAATAAAATCTAATGTGGTATTTTAATATTTAAAATAACTAAAACCTAAAGATAATTAAATAACTGAAATTTCTGCTTACTTAAAAAAAGATTATAATGAATAGTAACAATCAACGTGAAAGTGCTTTGTAAATTGGAAAATACATAAAATACGGCATCATTATAGCAAACAAACTTGAAATAATGTGGCCCCAACATACCTTTGGCAGTGTTATCCCCCCTTAACCTCTCCCAACCTCCATAAAAGTTCACATCCATTTCACACAGAATTGTGAAATCAGGCTCAGGGAGCCTGCTTCTCCCTCTCCCTCTGCCTGCTGCTCCCCCTGCTTATGCTCTCTCTCTGTCAAATAAATAAATAAAATCTTAAAAAAAAGGACATTTCCATCTGAGGGAAAAACAGAAGGCATCACGGCATCATGGTTTCTGAGTCGAGCCTGCAGAATGAGCAGGATTTAGAAAGCATAGAGATGGTAGTCAGAAGTTAGGTGGGTCACTGTTAGAGAAACTAGGAGGTAGGAACAACACACAGACACAGAGTCAAGAGAGTACAATGGAGAAAAAGTACAAAGTCTAGTTTTCCTAAGCACAGGGCAAAAATAATAAGAGAAAGACAAGGCAAGAAAAATAAAGCTGGGCAGATAAGACTGTAGAAGCCCCATCCAACAGGGTGATTGATTATAAAGAAAGTAAGGGTCAATTAAAGGTTTAGTTTGGTGTGTCTGTTCTTTGTGTGTGTGTGTCCAGGAGAATGACCAACCAGAGGTTCTATTAAATACGACAAGTGTATAAGACAGGATGGCATAGGAAACCTGGAAAGAACTAAGTAGAAGGCTCTCATAACAGTCCAAGGCAGCTGTAATGAGAGCCAGAAGTAGAATGGTGGCAACTGAAATGAAAGAGACAGTGTAAGAATATATTAGAGGTAGAATTGGTACCTATTCCAATTCTTGGTAACCAATTAGATATGGTGGAAAAAAAGAAGCTGATTCAGAAGTTTTGAAGTTGGGCAACTAGTAAAACTGGGGCACTAGCTTTAGGCACTAAAAATAAAAATAAACTAAGAGGAGCTATAGGAAGGGAGAGAGAGGAAGTTAGGAGTAAGACAGATTGGGTTTGAGAGGCTGGCTGGACATCCAAGTGAAAATGCTAGGAGGTAGTTGGAAAGTGAAATTCATGTTAGGAATGAAGTCAAACTATGACTATAGATCTGAAACTACAGGAATATTTGCAAGTACCTGAAAAGATACAGAGAAAAAGGGGAGCTACTGACCAAAATGTGGAAAACATCTGTATTTAGATAAGTTAAAAGGATGTAAAGAGAAGAACTAGAATGCTGGATATGAGAATCAAAGTTCAAGAGACTTTCATGAAAAACGGCTGCAGTAAATGTGAAAGGTTAGTGAGTCTGAACATTATATAAAGGATAATCAAGGGGCACCTGGGTGGCTCAGTTGGTTAAGTGTCTGCTTTTAGCTCAGGTCATGATCCCCGGGTTCTGGGATGCGCCTCATGCTGGGCTCCCTGCTTTGCAGGGAGGCTGCTTTTCTCTCTAACTCTGCTCCTCCTCATCATTTGTGCTCTCTCACTCTCACTCACTCATTCTCAAATAAATTTAAAAGGGGGGGCAATCAAACTTGGTAGGCAATACTATTAGGGACAGCAGGGGTAGACACCAGATTGGTGGAGCTCAAATCTAAGCAGTTCTTCCACACATTTTGAGATGACTAGAAATGAGAGCTGTCAAAATTAATGGGAGCAAATTAACAGGGGTATCAAATGGACCCAGACATGACTGAAGAGGACAAACTGAAACAATTTCAGTATCAGAAAGAACAATGATTGCAGTGAACTGAATCAATGAAATCACACATGCAATCAATGAAAAGTCATTAATTCACTGATATTCAAAACGTTCTTAGATGGGGCACCTGGCTGGCTCAGTCAGTAGAGCACGTAACTCTTGATATTGGGGTTGGGAGTTTGAGGCCCATTTTGGGTATAGAAAAAATGTAAAAAAAAAAAAAGAAAAGAAAGAAAATAGGGGCGCTTGGGTGGTTCAGTGGGTTAAGCCTCTGCCTTTGGCTTGGGTCATGGTCTCAATATCCTGGGATTTTGCCCCTCATCCAACTCTCTACTCAGCAGGGAGCCTGTTTTCCCATCTCTCTCTGCCTGCCTCTCTGCCTACTTGTGATATCTGTCTGTCAAATAAATAAATATAATCTTAAAAAAAAAATAGAATGAGGAAAAGAATAAAGGGGAATTTTTTTTTTAAGTTCTTAAAAGGACGTGTAAATTCATTTGAGGCAGTTTTTAAAACAACTCCTCTGAAAACTTATAATTAGAGGAAAAGAATCAAGCAATTATCTTGTCCTTCTAGTAAGAACTGAATTTTAGGGTAACTAAATAGGCCCAGTCAATGAGAGAAAGCTCTATGTTATATAATAATAACAGCTATAATAATTTTTAAGGGGTAAAATTACAAAAACATAACCTTGTCTTTCATAAAAGAATAAGTCTGGCACGGATTATTAATAGTTGTTAAAGTTCTTTGATAAATTTCTGATGGGAATCTAGATAATTCATATTATGCTGTGGCGGAGTGTATTTTCCAAAGATAGCCTTGACAGTTCTCTGCAATGTGATCTTGCCACTCCCTCATCAAGTGGTAGAGTTTATTCCTCTCCCTTGAATCTCAGCCAGCTTTAGGCACTTGTATTATAATCAGTAGAATATGTAAGTGTGGTGGGTGATTTTGAAGGCTAGGTAGGAAAGATCATATCCCATTTGCCCAGGTCTCTTAAAATTCTTGCATTTTTTACTCTCTGGGAACCCAGCTGTCATGTGAGCCAAATTAACCCTTAAGTCTTCCTAGCCCACATACCAGACATGTGAATGAAGAAGCCTTCAGAAGACCTCAGCCTTTATCCATTTTGAGTCAACCCCCAATTGTTCAAGTCTCCCTAGCACAGGCCCCAGACAATGTGCAACAGAGAAAAAGCACTGTGTCCTGTCTAAAGTCCTAACTCACAGAATCTGTGAGCACAAAAACAATTAAAAGTATTTTTATTTATTTATTCATGAGAGAGAGAGAGAGAGAGGCAGGGAGCACAATGTGGAACTTGATCCCAGGAGCCTGGGATCATGACCTGAGATGAAGGCAGACATTTAAACAACTGAGCCACTGAGACGCCCCCAAACAATTTTTTTTATACCATTAAGTTTGGGGTAGTTTTTACAGAGCAATAGTAATTAGAACATATGCTTAAGTAACACCACAGAGATTATTTCCTAATTGCAAGGAGAAAACCTACTTGTAAATGTAGAGAACCAAATGGTAGAGCTAAATCGGGGATTAGGGACCACTAATCTAAATTTAAATCTTGCTATCACTAATGTCGGGTCAACCGTATGTTAAATTTTTTGGAGTGTACATAAAGTACACACCACCAATAATATTCTAGCCCAAATATTTAAAGTGAATCCACTAAATAACTTCCATTTGATCATATACATGAGGGATAGAGAAACATGATAAGGACACAACAAGGAAGCAACCAAATAAATCCAGAAAGGTACGGTATTCAGGATAACTGACCTGGTCATTTTAATAAGAAAGTTATGAAAACAAACACACAACAAAAACCAACTAACCAATCAACATCACCACCAACAAAAGAAAACCTAACTAGATGCAATGTACAATCCTGGGTTAGACAATGGTTGGGACAAACAAGTTGTAAGGGACACTGCTGAATCAATTACAGAAATCTGAATATAACCATAGTATTAAATGAGAGGAAATACAAGTTGACTAAAAAAAACCCCAACTGTTTATACAGTAATAACCTTATTTTGTCATTTTGGCAAAGTAAATACACATATAAATATATATGTGTAGAAAAAGACTTGGAAGGGTATTCACAAAGTTGTTATGATGGAGCTATCTGGGTGTGGAAATGTGATATTTTTGTTTTCTTACTTTGGCTTGTCTTCATTTCCTAATTTTCTGTAATAGACATGTACTACTTTTATAATAAAAGTTATTTTTAAAGAAGAATCTGGGGAGAAGGAAGGAAAAGATGAGGTGGTAGACTTTCTCGGGTTAGTGGTAGTTGTGGAAGGAGCAGAAGAGAGTTCTAACATGAGGAATATTTTCTTAATATTTAGAGACACAGACTTGTAAGTAAGCAGGGCAGGGTGAGACTGAAGATGGGAGAGTAATATGCATAAATCTGCAGTTCTCTACTAATACTTCTGAACTTGTAAAATATGCTAGGAATAAAAGGATGTACAAGGATATACATGCCCACTAATGGTGATCCTGGTAATGGTTGCTGATATATCTTAGCTTTATGTGCTAAGTGCTTTATATGCATGATCTCATTTAATTTTCACACTCCAATTTTTACCGATGAGAATATTTAGGTTTAGAGTTTCAAGTTCACAACAAAAACTAGAACTGATTTCAGAACTGGGAGTCCAGCCTAGGTCTGTTTGAGTGCAGAGCCCTTGCTCTTAACCACTGAAATATTTGATCCCCCAAATTATCAAATTACACGAGCGACTGAGGAAAATTGAGCTTTTACTAAACTTTCATCTTTCAAACTTAAGAAAAGTTAAGAGCACTAATAAAAACCATTATTTGATATGCCTCAGGCAACCAGGTTTAAGTGAATTTCACTGCGTGAATAATAACTTCTTGCAGAGCTGGAATTTGATGATTCAGACTAAGATGAAGTGGTCTTGGGTCATCTTAACTGAGTTAAAAATGAAATAAATGATTCTACCTTTCCAAATATGAAATGGGAACCTAATTTTTTTTCCTCACAAGCTACTACCTCCTCTTTGTCCCCCTCCCCCCACCAATAATACTCCCATCTGCAAATGTTTCTGAGAGCTTACCAAGAGTGCAATTTAATGCAGGCAATCATTAATAAAACCAACTCTAAATACTAATTAGGGACACTTTATCAATTTCCATGTAAATTGTTTGTTTGTACCTATTTACCCATCATTGTTCTCTATACAATAGAAAAAAATGCAAATGAACAAATCAGAATGCAGCCCTAATGGGACTTTCTGTTTATAACCATTAGCCCAGAGGTGTGCTGTAATTCAATTCTCAAGTAGCAAGATTTAGCCTCATTAACAGACTGCAAGGGCAGGTTACAACTCATAAAACCCTACAGTAAACAAAGTTTATGGACACAGCACAAAATCTTGAGCCTGATTGACAGAATTCTAGTTCCCTATCAGATTGCCTTGATTTACTTTTCTACTAATGTCCTAACACCACAGAGACAATTTTGCCTGGGCCTAGAGCTCTCCAGTGGGATGGCATATCTGCATTGTTTGTTTTCTTACCCATTAACTTCCCTTAAGACAAAGAACCAACTGAGAAAATAGAAGCTAAGTGTTAAAGTCAAAAGGAAAAGCCTGTAATTATAGCAATTGATTATGCAATAATTTTTAATTGATATTATTAATTTCCAGATTCATTAAAAGTAAAACTATTTCATTTTAATTTTTATATATAAGCTCCATTAAAATAGTTGATTTTTGCAGTAATATTTACAGAATAGCGACAAAATCTATAGGATCTTTTACTCAGAAGAGACATGCTGTTCATGTCAAAGGAACAAAATGACTAGAGAGTACAGATGAAGATTATTTTTGTACACCTTCTAGCACAAACTGCTCAAATATGTAGATAATGAGTATTTCTGACAATAATGGTTTGTTAAACCTACCTAAGTAGAAATGTATTATTGCCATTTTGACCACTCTGCATTTGAAAGAGACAAATGTGAATTACTTAGCTATAAATAAATCATCAGTTTACTGTGTCTGCTGGAAAAAAAAAAAAGGAAAATTTTCACTGAGATGCAGAGGTAAGGTAACTTAGAAGACGGATGTCACTAAAAAGAAAAGTGCACTTGAAAAACCCAATATAGTAGGAAATTTATGTATCTTTCATTTACCTGCATAGTCTAAATTAAAGTAAACTGAAGTAGTCAGGCCTCCTATTTTGGTGAATGAGTCTGATGACATTTACCTTTTGCCATACAGTATTATTTGGAATTATACTGTTATATAGGATAATCTAGCTTTTGTAAGATGGATGCACTCTTTGGGAGGGTTTAATGCAAACTGTATTTTTGAAAGGCAACCCTCCCCACAATCATCTTTTTACAAACCAGGTTATAACAAATGTTTTGGTAAATAGTAGCTCTGTGCCTATGCACACTGTTCTCACACATGCTGTCTTGTTCAGTACTGAAAATTCTGTAAGGTAACTACTATCTCTTTGACTTGATAGAAATCGAATCTCACTTAAAAACACTGCCCAAGGTCATACATCTTGTAAATGGTATAGTAAAAGTGAAACTCATTGTCTCATTTCAAAGTACTGGTCCTATCTATCACATAACTGGTGTTCAGAGAATGTTTCTGAGGCCCTACTGATATGGTAATTTTTTTTAAACCCTGTTTTTAACTTACTCTTGGGCTTTACAAATCAGGCTAAACTGCTCTGTATAGAGGTGAGGAGAACTTGTTTCTATTCATTTAAAACTTAGGTTCCCAATCTTAAATTATAAGCCTTCATAAAAGTGCTAAATGTAGTACACTTAAGCTTTACTTTTCTCTTTACTAATGTTTCCAGGATCAGGCAAAAGTCCTGTTATGGTGCAAAGAGCTTGTGTTTCAATACAACAAATTTAAGTATTTTCAAATACAAAAAATGGATCAGAACTAACCACTTTGGACATAAACCGAAAAAATATTTAGTCCTTTCACAGCATGTCTTCAAGTTACTATTTTCCTTATCGTTCTGAAATGGTCCACAATCTGCCATAGATAGATGCACTAGTAAAACTTGAACAATTTAAGGACAAACTCTTCAAGAATAAGTAATGTAATTCCTTGTTTCCTTTCCATAAAAATGTATTGGTATGCAATTTTTATATTTCACAGTTCACCGACATCTAGGCAAGCTTTCTTCCACTGCTTCAATGGTGCTACTTTTAATTTTATCCTCCTTAGTCGTAGTAATTAAAGTGATCAGCAGTGGCATCCCAGCGGCTTTGACACAGCTACAACCCCCTAGCAGACTTTTGCTTTTAAGGGGAAGGGGAAGAAAAAGACTAGAGTTTCATTTCACAGAGAACAAGAAAATCAAGCTTCTCCAATCCTCAACTTCATTCAATTGTTCTTTCAGCAGCCTTTGGATCTTAAGAATAAAATAAAAATGGCTGCCATGGGGGGTCCTTTTTATACTTGCTGCAAATGTCACTAACTGGCATTACTTTAGCCAAAAAATGATGCCATGGATTTCTGAAGGTGAATTAGAACATGAGAAACTGTCAGTGTAGCTGCTGAGATCAT
The DNA here is from genome assembly GCF_964662115.1 of Mustela nivalis. Taxonomy (NCBI): domain Eukaryota; kingdom Metazoa; phylum Chordata; class Mammalia; order Carnivora; family Mustelidae; genus Mustela; species Mustela nivalis. Next base: position 58,930,560 of record NC_139027.1, read on the forward strand.
TACCCACCCATGGGTGTCTTTCATAACACTAGATATTTTTATTCAGTCGGTTGAAAAATACAGATTGAAAAGTCTAAGAAACATGTCTACACATATTTTCATGAAATAAGCTTTAACAAAACTGAGGATACATTATTTCAAATAATATAGTTTGCATCTTTACCCTTTGTAAATTTGTTTATAGCAAAACAAAGCACCCTATTTCTACCAACAAAACCGTAATTTCGTATCCTTTATTGCCTTTAATAACACAATATCCTGTGCTTAACTGTGTTACTTTCAGTGTTTCATACAGTCTTAGTAATTGGACTTTTATTAATTAGGCTAAATACATTTTAACTTATCCAAATTTTCTTTTAAAAGGGGCTTTAACTTAATACTGCTAGTTTTTCACAAGATTCTGTTTTCATAATGGTCCATGAAATTCTTCAATTTTATAGTAAACTAAGGGAAAGAACTTGACTCCCACCCTTTCATCATTAGACAGGAAACAAGGCTCTGTTATTAGCCATTCAGAAAGGGGGAAAAAAAATTCTGTGCTTGTCCAGAGGCAAGGATTACCAAAGTGCACCTATTCACTTGCTACTGAAGATAGAATGAAAATAAAAAATAAAATTACAAGACCTTTAAAGGTTTGGATAGACTATATATTTTACTGCCAGCTTGATCAGCTCTTGATGAATAAATAGGATTTAGGGTGAAACATTACAACTGTTTAGCAGACCTTTTCAACCCAACTCAAACTTTTCTTATGCTGGTTTGTAATATAAGCAGACATGCTTATAAATGGCCACACCTGCTCATTTCTCTGGGGATGGCCTGATCTCTGTTTCTCTAACAAAGAAAGAAAGAAAAAAAAAATCAGCCTTTCTTGTTGCAAAACAGAGTGGAAAGTCAAAATCTTTCTCAAGTTTGCCCCATCTGGCCAGATTAAATCTTTGATCAACCCTGGGGATTACATTTATTTTTGTAGTAACTACTAAATTTTGGATTTGTTTAAAATACATAAGCAAAATATTAAACAAAAGGTAAATTTAAGTTTGAGATCTGGTTTTTAATATATGAGAAGAAAATATTAAAGCACTAATTCAGAAAAAAGACATGCATTTTAAGAATTCAGATTTCATTCGTATTCAATTCATGAAACTGAATATACCATACCCAAGTTTTTTATGTGTCTCTTTGTTTCAAGATCCAGCAACTATTACTTTTAATTATAACACCTGTTTTGCCCAAGTGCTGGTATACCATGCTATACAAATAAGGAATTCTAAATACAAAACAGTATGATCAAGTTAATCTTGCTAAACGAGCTCTTCCTTAAGTATCTGGAAGCAATCTGGGATAGAATTTTTTATATTCTACATCAGTAATCATTTTCTTTCATTCATTCAACTAATATATGAATTTCTAGTAAGTACTATATTTTTAAAAAAATAATTACTTTTTGA